>NW_027466244.1:550000-620000 GCF_046127955.1 Nelusetta ayraudi
CTGCGGCATTCTCTCGCTCCTTAATATTCTTCTTTTCTCAGGGGGGGGGAACGTCGACGGAGCTTTGTTGGAATTCAAGCCCCCCCGACGTCATTTATCCTCCCGTCGAAATGCTGCGTCTGGATTTCTGCCTCCGTGTCGGCGCTGAGGGCGAGATTAGCATCAGGTGTCGGGGAGTTGTTTAGCTAAAATGATGCTGTGCAGTAGATTGTGCACACTACACTACACACACACACACACACACACACACACAGAAAACAACATCTGAAGCTGTCAGCGATGAATTTTCTGCAACAGTAAACTTTCTAATCAAAGTCTTCCGGGAGTGGTCGACTGACTAATTCACTTTTTTTTTTCTCTCTCTCTCTCTCTCTTGAAACTGGCAAAGCACGTTTGATTGCAGTCATTCATGGATTATCAGCGCAGTTTTGTTTTTGTGTGTGTGTGTGTGTGTGACTGCAACACTTTTCACACTGTAAATCTACACAATCTGACATTTTCATCCCAATACGGAGAACGGTTTGGATGCTGGCTGAGCACTTGTACCTCAGACTGTTGCTCCAGCCATCGGAAATGTGGCAGGACTTCCAGCCAAGTGACTGACTGAAAAATATATGAATAAATGAACGAGGAGAAGCTTCCAGACGCTGCCGAGCGTTTCTCCAGAGACCCCACGTTCCACAAGCTGCTGCTGCCGCTGCTGCTGCTGCCGCTGCTGCTGCCGCTACTCTCTGTGTCTCGCTGCTTTGCCGCGGTGCAGAACGTTAATCTGCCGCTACGCCGCCTCGGAACCTCCGACCAATCAGGCGGCTGATTCCGATGTGAGAGTGACGTGCGTGATTGTCGCCATCAGTGAGAAAAAAAGGCGTCACGACTTCTCCTTCATGTTCTCCTCATTGAACGTCTTAGAAAGAAAGATCCTCTGTTCAGATCCACACACACACACACACACACACACACACACACTACTGTGAACCAAATCTGACTTTCTGTGTGTGTGTGTGTGTGTGTGTGTGTGTGTGTGTGTGTGAATTCACAGGCTTTATTAGCAAGTCCCTGTGGCTCACTGTGGCCCAGCCAGCGAGTGATGGAGCCCGAAATGAATTTTAAGACATTAGCATTTAAAACGGATGGTGTCAATTAATAAAATAAGGGCCAAAAATCACCTTTCAAGAAAGTGAATCGCCGTGATGGCTCCGTGAGTCAGGACGTCTCCGCTGACTCACCTGAATATCAATTGTCAGGCAAAAATTCATCTTCGATCATTTCCCCCCCCCCCCGAATGTTTCCCTATCACATTCTTAGCGTACGTTAATCTTCAAAATCTTCATTTAATTATCTTGTTGAGTCTCCGCTGCCACCGTGTTCATTCTGAGCTATTGTAATAGAAAGCAGAGGTTCAAGAATAAACAACAACAAAAAAAATTGCCTCTGTTTGAAAATAATATTCAATCAACATTCTGGGCTGCAACTCTGGGATTGGTGAAGGAAACCCAGAAGCTCTGCTAATCCTCAGTGATGTGCCCACACACAAACTCTGCATAACAACCTGTCTCCAAGTGTGCGCGCACACATGAACACACACACACACACACACACACACACACACACACACACACACAGAAATATATATTCAAATATATTTTTTTCTTTCCGTTCCTCTCAACACCAACAGTTGCTGTGAATATAAATCAGCTTTCAGTCTAATGGTTCATTTCCCCCCCCAAAAAAATACATAAACCTGTTCTTACATATTTCAGATAAAATTAAATTTTGATTTGATTTGATTTGTTTCACTGATTATTTTCTCTACTCTGCATTATTACATAAATTGGTCCTGGATTCAGCGTTGAATAAATTGCCAGCCCGTCTGCTACTGTTGAGCTCAGGCTTATTTTAGACATGTATATAAATGGTGACAATCAATGCCAACCAGCAACCAGATGCTCAGAACCAGACCTCGAGCAAGTACATCACCGTTCATTTAATATTCCAACTGCTGAATATACCCAATACTGACACTACCTTATGTGATAACCATGATGACTGTTTTGGGGGCTATGAAATTCCATGAATGAAAGTGAATTGAAGGACGCTCAGCAGCAGCTTGACCCCCAGCCATCGTGTTCCCATGTGACCATGGACGTTGTGAAGCCGCATCGATAGTTTGACACACGCAGCTGCTAAACTTTGAGCAAAAGCATCTCCCGCACCTCAACTCAGGATCCTGTCAGCGAGCTGCCGCAGATTAACTGTCCACTTTCAAATGTGAAGAAGTTAAAAAAACAACAACAAACAAAAGCAACCACGCTGAATGAGCTATTTAAGCAGCTCGGCCGTGAACCTGACCCGTGGCATTGATCAGCATCTGCGCCTCAGAGCGACTCTTTCAGTCAAAAAAAAGAAAAAAAAAAAAAAAAAGAGGGAAAAGAATTGTGCCGCAGTTAGACACCAAGTTGAGCTGATGTGTGTGAGAGTTTGGCTCGCACGCATTAAATCCGGCTCATTTATGTCTCGGAAACATTTGTACAACATTTGTGGCATTTTATGGATTTTTTTTTTTAATAGAAAAAAAAAAAGGATCATAACTTTTCCTCTTTCAGCCTCTCTAGCTCTCATAAATGCTCACATTGCAGCGTTGTCTGTGTCTGAGAGGGAAAAGCGAGCAACACAATGAGATGAATGCATTGACGTGAACTGTTGGTCAAGCGCTGTGGAATTGGAGTCACGTTGTGAAAAGAACACCCAGCTTTCCGAGGTGAACCCGAGGTGAACCCGGCTTTCTGTCGGCCCGCCGCCCTGAAACCTTTCAAACACTTCCAGCTGTCAGACTCTGACCTTTGTGACGGATGCGCAGCGCTTCGGCGCACAAGTGTTTGACATTTCTGCCCCCCCCGCCCCCTGAGCCTCCGTCAGTCAGGAGGGGCCCGGCTTCGGGATCTACACCATGTCGACGCCGCCCCAAGGTCGCTCCTCCTGCGGCCCGTCACCTGCGATCTGTGTTCAATAAAGGGGGATTTACCTTAGCGACGGATCTTAGCGTAGCCTAGCTGAAATGTCAAACACATGGCTCCTGGCCGCCGACTGTCTCGCATCATTAGATTTTCTCTGATGTTGATTTGTGCTGATTGATTCAAAAGTCACTTTCTCAGGCGCTTTGTCTGGAGTTCAGTGATGATTGTTGGCGATGAGAAGAAGGTAAAGACGGAGGCCGTGTTCATGCGGCCAAATAAGTTCATTCTGACTTGCAAATATCAAGTTTTTAAATTGTGTCTTCGTCAGGGTTGGTTTTTTTTCCCCCCCCTGGAAAGGCGAATCAGGAAATTCCTCAGAGAGGAATTTTTTTTGTTGGTGAAACATCAGGTTCTGCGCTTCTTGCCCAGACGCCGCCTGCAGGGAGGAATCTCTGATAACCGAGGCTAGCGGAACCAACGCACGACCCTCTGCCCGGGTTTCCCGCCGTGTCAGAAAATTGAACTGTGAAAGAGATGCAGGGTTACAGCGCAGCCAGCGGGAGCGACGCCGCGGGAGCGACGCCGCGTGCGCCATAACCCAGAGAGCGATGATTGTTTTTTTACTCCACGTGTGTTCAAACGATTCAAAACGCCGAGGACTCGCGGGAAGCGGTCCGCCGGGCCCGTTGCTGTTGTTGTTGTCGCTGTTGATGCGTCGCCGCCTCGCTGTGATGGAAATGGGCCCGACTGCGGTGTTTCAGATGTGAACCGCCTCTTACCTCGAGGCCTTGTGGTCGCTTTCGGCGTCCTCGCGCCACACAAAGGCACTCAAAGGTTTCTTTTGAGCGCCCACGCTCGCTGCGTGACGTCAACGCTCTGGAATTGAAGGCAACGCGGTGAATTATTCAGTTCAATCAAAAAGCCGAACAAACCCAAAGGTCAAAGGTCAAGGTTCCTGGCAAACATTTTTCCAGTTTCCAGTTTCGAGTGAATAGACTCAATCTGGTGTTTGTTCCTCGGTTCTAACGCGCTGGAGATTTAGCCCCGCCTCCAGACACAGATTTGGTACCGCTCTCAATTTCGGTGGCGAGCTGAACTTTGTTGCGTTGCTACGCAGAACACGACTTCCACCTCCTTCCGGTGGTGGTTTCTGAACCGGACCAGCGGCTCAACCACAAGTCTGAAAGTGTGGCGTGCAAGAGACCCGGGCGGGGCTCAGCCAATCAGATGGCAGGAGGCGACCAGTGGCGGTCTGGTAATTTTAGCCCCGTGTCCTGGTTTCTGGGTCCTGGGCTCCGCGGGGGGGGGGGCGCTCACACAGATCCAGACCACACAGAATAAAAAATGTTGGTCCCTGTTAATTATTCTTCTGATCAGTGGCCTGGTTTCTGCCGCTGGTTGCTTCTCCCCCTCCTGTCAGCTGTGTCAGACAAATATATTTGCAATTAAAAAGCTAAAAAAAAAGAAAGTTAAATGGTAAAATTTGAATTTGCCAGTGGAGCTGACTAAAGATGATTTCTAGCTCCTCTTTAGCCGGCACTACAATCAAAGTCAAATTTCACTGGAATTGAGGCAGTCATTTTTCCAGAATTGCAGTGAAATAGAGTCAAAATGAGACTCTAAATTGATTCGTTTTGCCATCTGTGCCCAAACCATCAGCGGCAGCAGCTGAGCAGTTCTCCGCTTCTTTGTCTCCCCGCCGAGGAGGGAAGACTCTTGTTTTCCTGCCACATGCTGCTGCCGCCGCCGCCGCTTATTTAGTTGGGTTTGATTTACGACACTGATCTTTGGGTTTCCTCATCCTCCAGTTTCCATGGCGACCCAAATTGCCAAACGGAATGCAAGATGCCTGCAATCTCGGGGAATTAGCGATATTGGAAAATGATTAATGTGACAGCGTTGCTGAAAATTGCCGGGAAGTCGGCCCGGTTTCACCAAGTGAGAGGTGGGCCCGTCTGGTTCCGTGTCTCCTGCTCTGCTGGACCTTCATTTTGGAGCCTTCAGATCAGAATCAAAGTGGTTGGCCACCCGCTCGACCCCCCCCCCCCCCACCCCTCCTCTCTCCTCTTTCTTCTTGTCTTTCTTTGCCAAATAGACTCTGCAGCTGCTGCCGTCCAAGTGACAATAACCCTTGTGTGTGTTTGTTTGCTGAACTGCACCACGGAGGTCAGACTACGTCCGTGTTCCCGCCTGCTGATTCTCCTGAAAGGCCCACGAATGATTTTCCTGCCTGATGTTCTCACCCTGTAGTCTGACTGCTGGTCGCGGTGCACAGCTGGATACGTAGCGGAGGGTGAAATGGAACGAGAAGCCTGACGTTTTCATTTCCCCCAAAGCATGTTTGTTTTATTGTTTTTCTTACAGTCGTATCCTGAAAATTGCCACCCGCGGAAAAATAAAGAGGTTTGGGGGAACCGCAGTCGCCAGGTTAGGAGCACACTTGGTGTTTCCAGCATCAACACTGGAAACACCAAGTGTGGCGGAGAGGGAGAGGGAGGAAGAACACAGAGGCCAGCTCATCTGTAACTAAGCAGATAGGCTGTTATCATTATCATTATCATTATCATTATTATTATTATTATTGATAATATAACTTAATCAGAGCTGCAGGTCCAAGCTCGATCCAAGTCGAGTGATTGTGTTTCAGCTCAAGCTGAATGATAATAAAGTAATTCTGTTGCAACTGCAAAGTTCAAACTGACGTGTTGCCCTGACAGTTTGCCCTGTGACGACCTTTGCCTCACCTCCCCCACCCCCACCCCCACCCTCACCCTCACCCCCACGCCTTCGGGCAGATGCTCATCTTTCTGCCTTTGTTCTCCACTTGTGTAAAGTGCTGTTGCCTCGCTGGCCCCTCTGCAATTTTAATCCAGCAGCCACGGCAGTCAATCAGCCACTGGCTCGTCTTTAATTGATCGCTGACTGATTTGTCTTTCCTTCGCTTCATTTAATCTGCGCCGTCTCTCCTTTCGTCTCCGGCCGTTTTTGTTTTCGGCGGTAATTAAGGGCAGGATATTACGCCGCTTGATGATTGCTTTGGCTCGGCGCTCGCTCGCAGCTGTGCAGAGAGGGGTGGGGGGTAGGTGGGGGAGTTGGGGTGGGTTGGGTGGGGGGGGGGGGCAGCCCGATTGAAATGGGAAATGCAACAACAACACCCTTAATTTGCTTTGAGCTTCAAAGAACCTGGAGTCAATTTCTCCTGGCGGTTAAAAGGCCTTCGGCGGTCGGCTCTCATGCACAGCGGAGAGAATAATAAAGTTCAAGACAGAAACAAAAACCACACAATGTGGTAAATAAGAATCCTGCTCACGTTCCGGGCTCTTTGTTTTTTTTTTTATGATTATTCTAAAAGATGCATTTGTGAGCTTGACTGGATGTTGCCTCCCATCCACAGAGCCGATGGCTGAGACCCGGGACAGCTGAGCTCCTGCATGGACCTCTCCTCTCTTCCCGGCTCGGGGATGGACGGGATGGACGGGATGGACGGGATGGACGGGCTGTGGGACAACGCCACCTCGGCCGGCCTGCCTCTCTTCCTGCTGGACGACCTCAACCACACCCTCTTCAACTCCACCAACGCCACCGGGCCTGAGGCGCGCTCGTCCGGGCCCAGCGTGGCGGGCGTCCTCATCCCGCTCATCTACATCATCGTGTGCGTGGTGGGCCTGGGTGGCAACACGTTGGTCATCCACATCGTGCTGCACTACTCCAAGGTGGAGTCAGTCACCAACATCTACATCCTCAACCTGGCCATCGCCGACGAGCTCTTCATGCTCAGCCTGCCCTTCCTGGCCGTGCAGAACACGCTGGACTCCTGGCCGTTCGGCTCCTTCATGTGCCGCCTGGTCATGACCGTCGACTCCATCAACCAGTTCACCAGCATCTTCTGCCTGACGGTGATGAGCGTGGACCGCTACCTGGCCGTAGCCCACCCCATCCGATCCTCCAAATGGCGCCGCCCGCAGGTGGCCAAGGTGGTCAGCGCCACCATCTGGGCGCTGTCCTTCCTGGTGGTGCTGCCGGTGGTGGTCTTCGCCAACGTCCAGGAGAAGGGCGGCACCTGCAACATCACCTGGCCGCAGCCGGCCAACGTCTGGGAGGCGGCCTTCATCATCTACACTTCCACCGTGGGCTTCTTCTGCCCGCTCCTCGTCATCTGCCTCTGCTACCTTCTCATCGTCTTCAAGATCCGCAGCTCGGGCAAGAAGGTCCACGCCACCTCCACCAAGCGCCGCAAGTCGGAGAGGAAGGTGACGCGCATGGTGGTGATCATCGTGGCCATGTTTGTGGTCTGCTGGCTGCCCTTCTACGCCCTCAACGTGGTCAACCTGCTGGTGTCGCTGCCGCCCGACTACCAGGGCCTCTACTTCTTCGTGGTGGTGCTCATCTACGCCAACAGCTGCGCCAACCCCATCGTCTACGTCTTCCTGTCGGACAACTTCAAGAGGGGCTTCCGCAAGGCCCTCTGCCGCTCCACCCGCAAGGTGGAGAGCCACGAGATGGACCCGGAGCAGCAGGCGCAGCTGGGACGCGGGGGGCGGGGTCAGCAGGACGAAGGCAGGACGGCGCTGGTTCCCCGGGAGAGTCTGAGGCGGGCCATCAGGGAGGAATGTGGCGGCATCGGCGGTGGAGGTGGCGAGGAGGAGGACGAGGACGTCTCCGAGACAACGGAGGTCTACCGCATCGCCCAGAACGGCGACTGCGGCTTCACGGCGGCGCCCAGCTCGCAGCCGCTGTTCCTGGAGAGAGGCCCCACGCCGGGCATGACGCAGCCGCCGTCGCCAGAGAGGAGGGACGGGGGCGGAGACTCGGCCGACGGCTCCGTCTCACTGCCCAATGGCAACAAAAACGGGGCCGTTAAAATCCTGGCCGAGGAGGCGGCGGAGCAGCCGAGCGCCTCGCTGGAGATCAGCTACTTATAGTCAGAGAGGGCACGAAAAACCAAAAGACAACAACAACAAAAATGTGAAATAATGAGCCTCCTACAAGCAGAGCAGACGAACGGGGAAATGATCCGACTTTACCCTCGAACGTACAACTGTAGATATTCTGTACATACGTACGTGTAGCTTCAGGTGCAGTCGTGCCTCTCGTCGGCTCCTTACAGGCGGCGTGCATCCATGTGTGACATCATCAGCACGCCACTCAAACCGCCACTCGAGCTTCGCCTTCTGAAATAACCGTCGGTGGCCTCCTGAATCTTCAACGACGACCGGGGAAGACGCAAACTAACGCACCATTGATTTTGTTCCTGTTTTTTTCTTGGAAATGGATTTTTATGACTTTTGCCCCCAACGGTTTTTGTGTTTTTATTATTTCTTGAATGTGTTGCAACAAGTTCCTAGCATCAGCAAAACTTTCAAGGCAAACGATTGTCCTGTGTTGTTTGTGACTATTTTTCTTCTTCTTCTTCTCCTTCTTTTTTTCTTCTGTATGAATGACTGACGTTCAGCCTCAGCGCTCGCTCGCTCGCTCGCTCGCTCACTCGCTCGCTCCCGGCGACATCGTGACAGTGACTCTTTCTGTACAAACATATTCTGTCTTATTATTTTCTCTCTAAAATGTGAGCGCAATGAGAAATCGACACGATGTGTCAAGTTGTGAGTCGGATGACAACAGACAAAAAAAAAAAAGACGATTTTTCGTCTGCTGCTTGTCGTGCGAAAGACTCGGTGCAGCGACGATGATCTCTGCTGATAATAAAAAGGAGAAGCATGGTTTCCTGTCGGTGTCCCATCAGCGTCTCGCAGCTTGTTTCTTCGTCATGTCCCGAACAACCACTGAAGATTCACCGTTTTTCAACACAGGAAATGACCGACAAGTCGATTGTTCTGATTTACACACTGTAATGTTGTCTTTGTGGAAGCGCCACTACCTCTCGGCCTACACACAGTGGCTACAGCAACACTGACCGGCCAAACCACAATATCAAACTGGGGGGGGGGGACTCAATGGGTTGGAGTGTATTACATAGTAGTTCACATTTTAACCACAAGGCTTCATCTGTGTAAGCTGTAACTATAATGCACATGAATGTCTGACTATCTGGGCCGTGATAGATAAATATTATTAATTTCATTATTAAATAAAGATAAAAATCCACAGTGTTTTCTTTCCATAATTCCTTTCTGTATCCTTTTGCTGAACTTCCCGGGAATAAAAAAATATATATATATACGTCTTAAACTTTAATGTCCTCATTCACAAAATGAACCTTGATATATTGACTGTACAATTAAATATGACATTACTCGCTTTCATCGTTTGCTACTCCTCTTTCCAGATATGTGGAGATCTGTCGCCGACAAAATCACTCCTCACACAGCTTCAGCTGACGGGGGGTAAAAACATTGCGGCAGTTTTGCAGGAACGACCTGACAGACGATGAAGCAAAGCGAAGCCTCGCCTCCCCGCCGTTCACCAGAAGCTGGCCGTGCAGTGGCGGTGGCCTCGTTACGGCAGAGCGACGCTTCTCTCCTCGTTAGGAGACACATCGCCTGTCCTTCTGGCGCCCACACCAGGCCGTCTGCAGAGAGACGCCCTCAGCCATCATTAAAGACGCATTAAAAAGGGATTTGTTCAGCTCTCACTTTGTTGGCATCATGCTGGAGTGGAGTGGGAGGAGGGCAGGGGGTGCAGTCTGAGGACCTTCTGAGGCCTCTCTACCTTCTTCTTCTTCTTCTTCTTCTTCTTCTTCTTCTTCTTCAGTCTTAATCTTGTGTTTTTTGGTGTCGCCATTATGAGCCCAGAACTCCGCCCCTCGTTGGCGTGCACGGGTAGGTGATAGTCGGTAGGTCGGCCTGCTGTCTTGGGCTGTGACTCAGTGCCGCTCACAGCCTACAGACTTTCTGCCCACGTACAATATGGATGGTGTAAACTCTGATAGGCTGTTACTCTCTCACTCACTCACTCACTCACTCACTGTGCAGTGTGGAAAACCCTGATTGCCGCCATGACAGCCGCCATACATTAAAAAAAAAGAAGAAAAGTGTGAGTGTGTGTGTGTGTGTGTGTGTGTGTGAGAGAGAGAGTGTGTGTGTGTGTTTCTGACTGCCTCGTGACTCCAGCCCGAGTGTTTGCTGCTCAAATCAAGGACAGGATCAGGTTCCCGGAGGGACACACACGTTTGCTGGGAAAGGATTTCGTGACAAAACATGTTGTTCACTTCCTCTCCAGCCAGCTGGATTTGCAGCGCAACTCCAGAGCTGTTTGTTTTGGTGCCCTCTGTTGTGAGAGGATAACATGCAGGTCAGTAATACCTGGCATGTTGACTGTGCACTAGTGTCTGCATATTAAAGGAACAAATTGTCGTTGAGACATCTTTCGTCCTCAAACACTGACGAGTGCTGGCGCTCTGCAGAGCTGCTATGTTGTCTTGTGACTTGTGTGTCTCTTGCCACGACTACAACGCCAACACAGCTTCTCATTAGCACTTTTTTTGCTGCGAGGCTCTTAGGCCCCTTTATTTCTTTCTTCTTCTTTTTTTTGGGATACCAGCCTGTACGTGCCGTGAGATAGATGAAGATGTAACCCTGCATGTTGCTGCTGTCTGCTTCTCAGGTTCCTGCAGGAAGCCTGTGTGATGACTCAGCGGCAGGCTGATGATGGAAAACAAGAGACAGTCTGAAATAGCAGGGGACCCGCTCCTGCAGGTTCCCCTGCACCTTGCACTCCTCACATCCTGTTAGTGGAGGAGGAAAGAGAGAGTAATGTGAAGGAGCTGGTGAGTCCGGCAGCGTTTTGAAAATGTGTTGTTCTTCTTTGAAATCTCTTGATTTTTTTTATTTTTTTTGTGGCTAGCAGCATCATGTATGCCTTGGCTGTATCTTTAGTGCAGCGTGAGTGTCATAGCAGCTCCTGTATGACTGGCAAATCTTTCTGCTGTGTGAACTGAATGTTTCCATTCCGGTGCATTATATCCTTCAGATGAACTGGCTGTCTGCCGGCAGGAGGCGCCTTCAGGAGCACTCACTCCTGTCATGATCAGATTACAGTAGTGCTCAACTATTTTAATCTATTACCTTCTGTCGCGCCATCATGGATTTCTGCTGCCCCCATTTGGTCACAAAAAGAACCACAGCACCTTAAAATGCCACGTTTGCCAAATTTATTTATTTATTTATCTTATTTTTGTGACGTGTCTTTTCAGTCGTTTCAGAAGGTAAGAAAGTATACTTTGGCAAATTAATTAATGTTATTGTACATACTTTTTGTTTGTTTATATCGAGCAGCTATTTCACTTCCGGTGTTTTATTTTCGAATCATCCACTCGATTGTAAATCCTCTGCTGTATTTAAATAACAATAATACATTTATTTTTTATTTTTATTTTTTTTGTATAGTATTCGTAAATGTTTTATAACTAGAGTGCGGAGTGACTGTTTAATGGGAATAGTGTTACGACGACAGAGGGAACGGGGCACTTTACGGCACATCGCCACTTCCTCTCACAACTTCTGCAGACAAGGGGGCTGGACACGGAGCAAGAGGGGTTGTTTTGTTTCCCATTTCGAATAGAACAGCCGAATCAAATAATGACAACAAATAGGCAAAACTCATAGTTCAAGCACGTCTGACGAATATGTTCAGCAGCAAAAAAGACGAAGCGAGGGGAGTGGTCGTGTTCTGTAGTGGGCGTGGTTTGTAGCGCGTCTGCTTCCGCAGCAGAGGAAGCCTTCTCTCTCGTCGCAGTTCACGCCGGCGCTCCCTCAGAGTCACCCAACCGCGCTCTGGTCGGAGAAAGACTTTTACAGAGCGTCTCCCATCATTCACGGTAAGATCTCTGCGCAATACGTTTGTGACGGAACTCCACTTTCAGTCGTGTTTCCAAAAACTAAAACGCCTCGAGTCCACAGTGAAGAGAATGGAGAGAACCGTCCGGTTAGCTTAGCCTAGCTAGCGCGGCCACCTGGCCTTGTGGCTAGCCCAAGCTTTAGCCACCTTGGCTAACCGATTACGGCCGACTCTGCAACTACTACCGTACTCCGCTTTGCCCCACCGCCTTTGTTGTGAGAAACGTTTCCGCAATTCCTTGTCAATTTATGGTCTGATCGATCCGGGTTTTCGCGGAATCGTGTGCTAAAGTTGTTAACCTATACCAGATGTTTGAGATTAGCTTGCTCATTGAGTTGCTAAAGGCCAATGTAAATGTGTGAGTCGTCTCCATGTTCAGACCAAGTCAATCGACTTATGAGATATTTCATGAGATCCATCAACGACAGCGACTGTAAGCAGACGCTTTGGTGGAAAGTTGGAGCTTTTTCGGGGTCAGTGATGACTAGCCCACTGCGCAAACTGATCGATGCCATTTTCTTGAATGTGCGTCGTTGACGACACCAGTGCTGCTCGTGGCTGAGACCCTTATGCATATGCAGGATTAGTGTATTCTTTCTTCTCTGCTGCGAACCGACGCCTTACACTGTCCCGGTTAGGTTTGCCTTGTCACCCTTTGATTGACTGAAACTCAACTGAGTGGTTTTGCCTCTGTTGTTTCCCCCCGGACATCAGGCCATGGCCAAGTTCAACGCTCCTGTGATCCAGGACAACCCCTCCGGATGGGGTCCCTGTGCCGTCCCAGAGAAGTTCAAAGACATGCCCTACCAGCCTTTCAGCAAAGGAGACCGTCTGGGCAAGGTATGCTCCTGAGACGCCATGTCATGAAGAAATTCAACACATGCCATGCCACAGTTTTTTAATAAAGATGCTCTTCTCTGTGTGTTAGGTTGCTGACTGGACGGGAGCCACCTATCAGGACAAGAGATACACAAGTGAGTGAGACAGACAGACGGCTGCGACCCCAGACCCTTCTAATCATCACGTCTTTCATCGTCTCTCTGCGTCCGAAAGCCTTGACTCAGACTTCTCTGGTTGCTCTGTCGTTAGACAAGTATTCCTCTCAGTTCGGAGGCGGCAGCCAGTACGCCTACTTCCACGAGGAGGATGAGACGAGCTTCCAGCTGGTGGACACGGCCAAGACGCAGAAGACGGCCTACCAGAGGAACCGCATGAGGTTCGCCCAGGTACGACGAGGAAAGCCCCGGACAAGCGTCCCTGTGTAGTTCCCTCTCTGTTCAGTCCTCCTGTGTTTGTTGGTCTGATGTGATGATGATGTCTGTACCTCCAGAGGAACCTCCGCAGAGACAAGGACCGCAGGAACATGACGCAGTTCAACATGCAGACACTCCCAAAGAGTGCCAAGCAGAAGGAGAGGTGAGACTTGAATTATCTCGACTTGGACATGCAGTATTTTCTCGCCAGCTGAGTTAACAGAGACGATGAGCTCCACGTTCACACTGTCAGTGAGACGTAACACCGGAGTTTTGTGTCTTTTCAGGGAGCGCATGCGTTTGCAGAAAAAGTTCCAGAAGCAGTTTGGTGTTCGTCAGAAATGGGACCAGAAATCTCAGGTAATTTAATTTTAAAGTTGTTTTTTTCCTTGGCTTTTGTGCTTTGTTGAGCTCTACGTAACGTTACTGGATCATGTGGCATTTTCTGCCACTCCCTCTCCAGGCACAGCTGAAGCCCAGAGACTCTTCTGTGGAGGTGAGGAGCGACTGGGAGGTCAAGGAGGAGATGGACTTCCCCCGACTGATGAAGATGAGATACATGGAGGTGGCCGACCCCGTCGACATGTGAGTGGCTCGGTGTGAGGGCGGGTGGTGAGGTCACAGGGGGAGGGACGAGCTCGCTGACTTCCTGTTTCCTGCAGCGAGTGCTGCGGCGCCCTGGAGTATTACGACAAGGCCTTCGACCGCATCACCACCCGCAACGAGAAGCAGCTGAAGAGCATCAAGAGGATCTTCCACACTGTCACCACCACCGACGACCCCGTCATCCGCAAGGTTCCCATTCACTCCAGACTCTCGGTCAACTGTCCGCTCGTTTGGTTCGTTTCTCTCTTGAATGACCGTGGACTTGCTGTCATCCTTCCAGCTGGCTAAGACTCAGGGCAACGTGTTTGCCACCGACGCCATCCTGGCCACCCTGATGTGCTGCACGCGCTCGGTCAACTCCTGGGACATCATCGTGCAGAGAGTGGGCAACAAGCTGTTCTTCGACAAGAGAGACAACTCTGACTTTGGTGAGTCTCCCGAGTCCATCTGCACTGTTTTCCTGCTGCCACTTGGAGGCGATAGTGAGCAGAAACTGGTGGTTGATTGGAATTAGAATTTGTCAGTTTTGGGGAATTTATTTATTTTTCCAAACCCAAGCAGGTTATTTTTGTGCGTGTGAGATTTAAACTCCTCCACCTTTGACTCTCAGATCTGCTGACTGTGAGCGAGACGGCCAACGAGCCGCCGCAGGACGAGGGAAACTCCTTCAACTCCCCCCGGAACCTGGCCATGGAGGCCACGTACATCAACCACAACTTCAGCCAGCAGTGTTTACGCATGGTGAGGAGGTCCTGCTGTCAGCACCTCGGCTCGTCCCCTCGCTCGCATCTCGGTTCTCCTGTCTTGAATCTCCGTGTTGTTGTCATGTCAGGGTGGAGAGCGTTACAAGTTTCCCAACACCAACCCCTTTGTGGAGGAGGACATGGACAAGAGTGAGGTGGCGTCTGTAGCCTACAGGTGAGACCCCTGCTGGTCACTGCCGCGTGTCAGGTGGGTGAAAGCGTGACGTTGAGGCTGATGACTCGCGTGTGTCTGTCTCAGGTACCGCCACTGGAAGCTCGGAGAGGACATCGACCTGGTGGTCCGCTGCGAGCATGATGGAGTGATGACCGGCGCCAATGGAGAAGTTTCCTTCATCAACATGAAGACTCTGAACGAGTGGGACTCCCGGGTGAGACGTTGTTCATGAACTGACTGTGTTTCTCTGGAGGGTAAACGATCGTGCGATCAGGAATGAATTCTAACTTCCTGTCCCGCTGCTCCGCTGCCTTCAGTACTGCAACGGTGTGGACTGGCGTCAGAAGCTGGACTCCCAGAGAGGAGCCGTCCTGGCCACCGAGCTGAAGAACAACAGCTACAAACTGGCTCGCTGGACCTGCTGCGCCATGCTGGCTGGATCCGAGTACCTGAAGCTGGGGTGAGGAGCGCGCGCACACACACACACACACACACACACACACACACACACACACACACACACACACACACACACACAGAAAGAGCAGCCTGCCTCCTCCAGTGTGGTCTGACTGCTGTGGTCTGCCTCCTCTGCAGCTACGTCTCCCGCTACCACGTGAAGGACTCGGCCCGCCACGTCATCCTGGGCACGCAGCAGTTCAAGCCCAACGAGTTTGCCAGCCAGATCAACCTGAGCATGGAGAACGCCTGGGGCATCCTGCGCTGCGTCATCGACATCTGCCGCAAGCTGGACGAGGGCAAGTACCTCATCCTGAAGGACCCCAACAAGGTGAGCAGACGCCACCGGCGCCGTCAACCGCTGTCGCGTCTCGCCAACGTGGCGCCGACGCCGTCCTGAGCTCACTGGTTGGTTGTCGCGGTGTGTCAACAGCAAGTGATCCGGGTGTACAGCCTGCCCGACGGGACGTTCAGCTCCGACGAGGACGAAGAGGAGGAGGAAGACGAAGAGGACGAGGAGGATGAAGGTGAGAAGAGGCAAAGCAGAGTTTTCCTTTGCAGGCGCGTTTGTATTTGGCGGGTCGGTCGTGTCTCGCAAATCGTTCTACGAGAAACAAATGGAGACATTTAATGGCTGGTTTGCATACGAGGATGATTGGTGACAGATGAGAGCTAATGTCTAATCTGCAATTAAAGAAAACAAATTAGAAGAAAGAAGAATTCACTACAAAGTACCCAAGTCCCAGTTGTCGTTTGTTTCCAGATCCATAACTCTTTGTTCTGTCGTCGTCTCATTCCAGATGAAGAAAACTAAGGGTGCAGTCGGCTCCAGTGACCTAAGAAGCCTTCGCAGAATTGCAACAATTTAATTATTATTAACCTCCAATAAAAACAACTGATTGGCCAGCCACTGCCTGCTTCTGTGTGTGTGTTTTTTGACAGCAGTCTCTATGGATATAGATCATTAATGGTATTTATTGAACTGTAGATGGATTAATGGATTAATTTCTAGCAAGGCTTAATATATATATATATATATATATGTTGGTAAATGTTCAATTTGGGCATCTTTAGCAATATCAAGTGGTACGAAAATGCACTGCATCGCCTCAATGTCTTAAAATGTCAAAGATCTCATTTAGTTTTTATTTTTTCATTCATGACCCCTTCTTGGATTAATACAGAATCATGCCAGACCGGCCAATGTTCCCGTTTCGTGTTGTTCCACGGAGTGGTTAGGATGTGACAGTCCAACCAATAAGAACAAGTGTTGGGTCACCGGTATTCTTGCCTTTACGGTAAATCCACTCCGGCACCGGAGACTGTCGTAACACATCGTCAGGGTCTATTATTTCCAATAAATACTCAGAAGCTTGACGAAAGGTCAGCGATGGTTTATTCATAATATATGCACCGGTGGTTTAATTCACATGTAAGGCTAATAACAATAATCATGATCGTATCATAGCCGGATCTTAAATTATAACGCTTATTAAGAACGTAATGGTAATTTATGGACGGTCCCTAAAGCGCGCTGGCCTTTACCGTAATGTTGGCGGTAAAGTCGCATCTCGATCACCGGAGCGGCTTGTTTGACCGAACACAGGCGAGTCACCGCTAGCTCAGCAGCAGCATCCGCATCACCGTGGGCCGCTGCAGCATCCAGCGGCGGCGGCTGTTTGCCGGACACAGGAGCGGACGGAAGGGGGGCCCTGGCCTGGGCACGCAACCCGAAGAGGCCCCGCGGCCGCCGCTGGATGGAGTCGGGCTGCATTCACACAGCAATGGCTATGGGTCTGACACCGAAGAAGGCGTCTACTCGGAGCGTCGGCGTGGAGCGGAAGAACCTCATCACGGTCTGCAGGTAGACATCACGACACCGGCCGCAGGCTCAGGGCTCAGCCGCTGCCTGCGCCTGTGTGTTTTCTCAATAGAACCCCAACCAGCTGGATGCAACCTTTTGGCGACAGACCGTAGAGACCCAAAGCGCGCAAATTGTAGCAATTGCAGCCAGGTGTGTTTTCACCTTCAGCGTCACCACACCCGCTGGTTAGAGGCGGATGGGGGGGGTTGGTTTCAAACAAAAATCCACCTTCAAATGTCATCTGCATGTCAGAGGGATGCAGTCATATATTTACATTGCATTGATCCCCTCTGTAGTGCCTCAGATTAAATTTTTACGTTTTATGAATATGAGTATACAAATTGATTCTCTCCGCGACCTTTGCACAGCAAATGTCTGCACTGACTTACGGCTCAGATTTCACCGATAAAAATCAGATTCACGGTGCCTTCATCGTGAGCCATCTGCTGCTCTTCTTTTTTTTTTTTTTTTTTTTATTCCTCCATGATTGCAGGCGGGTTGGGACAAGGGCATCACTGGCAGTGCAAGGACTCCCACCCCCCCACACACACTCACTGCCGATGGTGGTGGTGATGTGAAGCCTTTCCCTGATTGGCCTGTTGGTCACTGTTCCTGAGGGGTCACGCTGGGCTGCACGTCCACTCAAAGACATGTCACATTATCAGCCGAACGGAGAGCATTTATGATGGTGGAGCACTTCCTGTTTTTTTGTCCTATAAACGACTCCCTGTCAAATGATGTGGTCGGGTCAGGCCTGTTTTACACGGTGGTGCCTTCATCTGTATTCAAATGATCCGTTTTCTTTTATCATTTTTTTTAATACATATATATATATATTTTATCATCGACCAAAATGATTAATTCATTCATTCAAATAGAAAAAAAGAAGAAGAAATAAATCAAAGGTTTTAATCAAGTGAGAGCTGATTTGTTCAAAGGATAGCTGGACATGTTTTGATTGGAATGTCCTCTATTTTTAGCTTTCATTTCTGCTAGATTTTTTTGCAATGTGGATTGGCAGGCGGATTTCTCCCCTGTGCGATCGTGGCTTTATATATTGTTTTTTTTTTTTTAAATTGATATGAATGATGACACGTTTCGTTTTCCTCCATGAATTGCCGTGTTGTTCAAACCTCTTCGGGCCGTAGCGTTTCTTTAAAGCGTTCCAAACGCAGGGTATGTAGGCCGAATGAATCAAACGCTGACAGCACTTTGCATTAGACACGCACTCAAGCACCTTCTTTTATTGTAGGACACGTACAGTGAGGCAAAACACACACGCATTTACACAGAGCTGGTCTGCAAAAAAAAAAAAAAGAGAAGTTTCCCACGGCAGACTTAGGACACGAAGACGGATTAACACGGTTGTTTTCAGCTCAGCTCGGTTTAATCACTGCTGAACTTTGAAATAAAAAAACAAAACACAAAACGACAAACACACTGGACGACACAGAAATAAAGCACATCTCTTTCAGTAAAAGCCTGTAGCAAAGAGTGTCTCTTTGCTAATGAGCTACACAACATCAATTAGGTTCAAGTTCTTGGTGCTGCTTCCACTGCATCTGCATCTTCTCACGCTTGGATGCGTCTGGATGGTTGATTCAAGTAGTGCAAGGTTGTTGTTGTTGTTGTTGTTGTGTACATCCAGTCTTGAATCAGCGGCTAACAGGAAACAGTCTTTCCACCACAGCTTGAACTGCTACCAGATTGCGTTAGCTTAGCTGGTGTTAGTGCTACGTTAGTACACCAGGCCAAGCTCTTAACCCCCCCACCCCCCACCTTCCCCACACTGAGATATGTGTGTGTATACATAAAGTCTGACGTCACACACGTTTAAAATACATACAGTCGCACTCAGATTAACATGTCCGGTGTCTCACATTTGGCTCGATGGGGCCTTTCCTTGCTTCTGTGAGAACTGTTCTCAGGTTACCGGGCGTCACAATGAGGGTGGCGTGGCAGCCTATTTATAAAATCAGGTACGGCGTGGGTCAACCGCACCAGGCACGGGAACTTCTCTGACCTCTGCTGATCACTGAGGTTGCTTTGTTTACTGAGTCAGTAGTAACAGAAGGAGCCGGTGTTGGTCAGACAAACTAGGAGTGTGCGTGCGGCCAATGGCATGTTGGGAATCTCCAAAGAAAAGATAGATGAAAATGTCTTTACCTTCACAGGAATTTTGTATGAACACCTCACATATTGAATTCCCCCATCTAAGTTAAGACCCATCCCACGTTAAAACTTACGAACCCCCACCATTGGAATTAAAGTTATGGACGGGTATGGTAACACATATGGAATAAAAGAAAAACAACAGTAGCTGCTGCCGTAAGATACAGCCCCTAACAAAGAGTCAAGGCTTTTCTCTGTGGCTTGTTTTTTTTTTTTCTAGCTTTTTCATCTTGTGGCTCCTTGTGAAACTTTGCCTTGATTCCTTCTTAGGGACTCGCTGATAATTTTCATGTCCAGACAGTAACAGCAGCATCGTCGTGATCTGCCGGTAGAAACAGGTTTGGATGTGAGCACGACGAGGAGGACGGCAGGAACCTTTGTCGCCAATCCCTCGGTGGAACCTTGTTCGCCTTGGCTTGCATTTGTTTGAATCAGTCTGGAGGCCTCGTGATTTAACTCTGCATGTTTCTAAGCTGTTTGCTGCTCTTTTTCTGTTTGTTTGTTTTTTTGTCTGTCGTCTTGGTTCTCTTCATAGGGCTTTGTTGTTGCTGTGGCAGACCTGAGAAAACATAGAAGAGAAGTGAGGTTTGACGGGGTGCAATGTGATGTGGTGTTCCACTTTCGGCTGCTTCCTGTAAACAAGAGGAGTATTGCAGTAAGAGGAGGGAGGGCACGAGGATGGGAGGGAGGCGGTTGGCCTGGTGGTGCATCACACGGCCCAACTTTGTGTGAGGCGTGGCTCCGGGCTGTGGAATGTTCAGTTGTAAATTATGCCTGATTTTCATAACTTGTGGACGTTCTTCTGCGTGTAGGTGGCTCATTGTACGATCCTGAAATGTTTTTGAATCCACGCGCTCAGTCAGTCTTGCAGTCTTGCCGGCGACATTCCTGATACCATCTTACCCCACCTTGGATTCAAACTACTGATTTGCGCTCTGAGCTTTTCTCAATTTCTGCAGTCTTCTCTTTCACGCCAATTCGTATGCACCTCCTCTGACCATCGAAACACTTTGCACCAGACACTTTTTCAAATGGAGGGGTAATGACCCGGCGAGTTGCAGCTACATCTTTGCATATGTACACTTTATTTATTTATTTTTTTGGGCCAGAATGATCGCCGTCATTGTAACATTCCACAAGGAAAACTGCTCTTGGTCTTCTTTCCCAACAGTCCGGAACGATATACCCAGCACGGGCTGGTGTTACACAATGCCGCAGCCCTTGCGGAGTCTGCCGCTGTCATCCGATACTGCTGGTTAAGCCAAGACTAGAAGGGGGGAAGAGTTGGAAAGAGAGAGAGAGAGAGAGAGAGAGAGAGAGAGAGAGAGAGAGAGAGAGACAGGAGTCAGGGAAATCTCAACAGCAGCGAAACTTAAGCTGTGGCGTCACCGCTGATATCTGCTCTTTTCCGATTGGCCCTGGGATCAGACACACTTGTAAGTACAGTATGAAGGGGTCGCGGAGAACAAGAGGACGTTTGAAAGAGTGCAGGGAGTGGGCTCGGCAGCCGTCCAAGTTGTGTGAGAGGGGCACAAAAGAAGCTTGTCCCAAGACCCCGCCGCAGTTGTTTTTCAGTGTCAAATCGTACCAAGAACATGTTGCCAGTCCACTCCATCCATTTCCATCTTAGGCCCACAGACCCCCTGTCCCATCAAAGGGCCCATGCTAACTCACAGTTTTTTTTTTTGCTTTGATCTTTCTTTGACGGATAACCCCGTCTCATCAACAGGAGTCGACTGAATGGCTTTTGTAGCCATGGTGATCCGTCTCAAGAAAGCTAGCAGGTTAGCCTTTAGTCTGGGGATCTGACAACCGGCCCTGGGAACAATTTGGAACACCGGGAGTTTTTCTGGAAGCTAGGTATCTCGCAGGTTTAGTTTGACACAGTATGTTTAAGCGCTGTTTAGGTGTGTTTGCACACATTTTTCTTTTGTATCCAAAGGGTTGCACAGAGTGGTAGAAACCATGGGAAAGGCAAACCGCTAAACCGATGAAACTACTTAAGAACATGATATTTAAGAGGTTAATTTGCTCTTAACCACAGACAAGTTTAACGAGGCATTCATACAACATCCTAGCCAACTGTCTCATTTGTTTTGACATAGATCAGTCTTTTGCTTATAATGGGGAACAAAAGGACCCTTCACTAACCAGCCTGAAGCTCTCATGTCACTCACATATCAACTCACATCAAAACTTTAGATGCCACTGACCTGTTTCCTTGATAAATCCGTCAGATCAGACATAATTCAAAGAGCCCAAAGGTAGATTTATCCCATTTGGAGCCGACCCCCAAGCAGATGCCAACCCGGGGTCCATATATTCTCCGTGTTTTCTTCTTCTTCCACTTTGCGCCATCCCCCACAATCCACGACAAGGTTCCCTCTCGTCTAGAGCGTCTTGCGTTTGGGAAAGATGGCTTTGCGGAAGGAGGTGGTGGTGGAGCCTCTGCTGAAGGAGGCACTGCCCAGCGAGATCTTGGTCTTCCCGCTGGTGATGGTGGAGGAACCCAAGGAAGTGGTGCTCCTGCCCCGGGAGATGGATGAGCCCCCCACTGCAAGCTTGCTCTTTCCCCTCTTGATGGTGGTGTTGCCCAGGGTTAAGGCCGTCTTCCCCTCGGTGAAGCTGGTGTTGCCCATTGAGGAGACCCTTGTTTTCTTGACCCAGATTCAACGGTGGGGCTCGGGGCTCACTCAAGGCAACACATCGCACACTCATGCAGCAAACCCTGCTCTGTCCCTGCGGGATAGTAGTAGCATCTGCTCCGATCTGCAGATCAACCAGAGTGCTAAGCGTGGATAGCACAACTCCCCCGTTCTGGATAATGCCCTTGTTGAGCCGATGGACGTGGGCTCTGGAAGGCCACATACCGCCCATGTGCTGCTGTGAATGGACAGAGGCAGCCGTAGGTGGGCCCAGCCTATCTGGGTGTATTGGACAGTGGTGCAATTGTCCTTCGGCCACGACGACACCAGACAGTTGAAGGGAACATTGTTGCAAAGGGGGGGTACTCTGCGGTGACATCACTTTCTTGTTAAACCATTGTTCCCTTGCAGCCTCTTTGTATGGACGTGTAAACCTTGCATGGAAGCGGGTGGAAGTGACAATGGAAGAGGGTGAATGTGTGCTTCAATCACATCCTCTGCCGAGTTTTCTCTTCACTCGAATGTCGGGTGCGGTTCTTTAAGGAGGTTTCAGCACTAAAGTCCTTTTGAGTTCAGTCTTGCAAAAGGCACAAAAACAACAGTCAGGGCCAAGAGGTTTTAGACACGTTACCTTTTATAACCACTGTTACAGTTTTTACAGATTTCGGGTTCGAACTTGTCTTCCCTTGCAGGTGTATGGGGGTAAGGTTGGTAATTGCACCATTGTGAACAAGAAATACCCAATTTCCGCCAAAGACGCTGACATGTCAACGACTGTACACTGCATACTATACAGAGGAGTAGTGCTGGTGAAAAACACACACTCTCTTGTGTCTCCACATACCATCCCACACAGCTGTTTCACACTCTCCCTCCCTGCTGCGAAGACACTCCAACATCTCCTCAACGTCACATTTGCAAAACACCCTCGGCGTGACTGTGGAACATCTCATTTTTGATTACAAACACATTAGATCTGCCACTCATCTAGCACATTTCCTACGATTTAGGGAGCTGTAAATTCTGAGACAAACACACACACACACACACACACACACACACTTTGATATAAACAGCCCTTTTTCAGTTGACTTTTTAAGTACTACTGACCTTCTAAAACTGACCGGATTTTAAGAAACATCCGCGATTTAAGTGTGTGCAGGAGTCATGTGTGAAAATCCCAGTAGCAGTTGCTGTGCCTTTCTTTGCCCCTGATGAGGGTCGTTTTGACCAAAGACACTGACTTGGTCCCGTGGGTGAAAGTCACAGTGGTGAGAGTACTTGTTGTCTCCCCTCGTGTCACAGAGATTATGCCCAGAGCTAAGCCGTTGGTGCCCAGTGTTATGCCGGTTCTGCTCCAGGAGATGGAGGTCTTGCCCCAGGAGATGGCGTACTTAGTCCTCAGGAATGAAACCCTTCCCTTGGTGAAGGAGGTTTTGCTTGACGAGAATGTGGTTTTCCACTCATTGTTAGAGTCTTTCTTGGACTGCTTGGCCGCTTTCGGTTGCTTCGCCCTGCCTTCAGCCGTCCTTTCCATTTAGGTGTTCCTGCGCCTGGGCATCAAGGCTTTTCGAAAGGAGGTTGTCGTCGTCCCGCGGCTGAAGCTGGCCCGTCCCAGAGCCACTGTAGTCTTTTGCCTTTCGATGGTGGAATCTCCCATGGAGGTGGTGGTCACTCCCCTGAAGATGGAGGAGTTTCCCATGGAGACGGTGGTTTTTCCCCTGGCAATGGAGGTGCTTCCCACTGCCAGGGCAGTCTTGCCCTCGGTGATGCTCGTGTTACCCATCAAGACTGTGGCGGTCAGCCCGGAACTTGTGCCAGAATGCCAGCTCTTAACATGCAAGCTGCATTGGCTGCCTGTGGGTCAGAAGCCAAACTAAAGCCACGGCGCCGGGAGCCCTAAATAGATCAGACCACCGTGTATAGATAGGGTGGGGGGGGTCGGGGGTGGGGGGCACCATTATTGTATCATTCTTTGATGGTCGGTCCCTCAGAGAGACGAGACCCAAAGGGACCTGGAGGGACAGTGTGCTCAAACACTGGAGGGACAGGGGGTTAATTGTAGTGTTTTCATGATAACACTGCCAGGGCACTGAAGGGGAACATTGTGCAGTACACAAGACAATCGGCGGTGACCTCAGTGTGATTAGGTGGCGCCGTTCCCAAAACTGGAGAGGGAAAAGCCTCCGTGCAACTATTGTTGCAGGGTTCAAATACAGTAGCACATTCTTCTGCACGGGTACAGTTGGCGGCTGCATGGTAGCGCCTTGTGCACGCACATGATCCAAAGTTTAAATCCTGTAAAAAAAAACAAACAAAAAAAAATCACTCAACCGGCTGAAATACTTTTCTAATACCTTTATCATTCCTTGTTTTGTGTCCCTTTCAGATTCTCCGTAAAGACCCTCCTAGAAAAGTACACCGCAGAGCCCATAGACGACTCATCCGAGGAGTTTATTAACTTTGCTGCCATTTTGGAGCACATCCTCAGCCACCGCTTCAAAGGTAACGCCAAAGGTAACGCAGGACTCGGTGGGGGAGGGGGGAGGTTAACTGCGGTAGCAGGGTGGGAACCGGAGAGTGGAGCCTCAGCTGAGCTCTCTCACAGAGAGGGAGGGTCGGCCGTCTGCGCCCTGCCCATGAATGTCTGCCTTCTGATCCCAGGTTCGGGAAGCTGGTTCAGCTCGGATGGACAGCGCAGTTTCTGGGAATACATCCGGCTGGCGTGCAGCAAGGTGCAGAACAGCTGCATCGCCAGCATCGAAAACATCGAGAACATCAGCACGTCCAGAGCCAAGGCGAGAACTTTTCAGAGGCGGAGCTGTATGGCAGCTTTCAGAATGAATGGTATTTATTTGTAATTTTCCCTTTTTTTGCATGGCCCTGCAGGGCCGTGCGTGGATTCGCGTGGCGCTGATGGAGAAACGTCTGTCGGAATATATATCCACCGCCTTGAGGGACACAAGAACAACCAGGTCAGGCCAAACAGAGCCCACGTTCTGCAACAATTCACTTACCACGATCAGCGTCTTTGTGAACTCCTCATGCAGAAGTTTTGCAGAATCTTGCATGACAAACACGATAAGACACATCCATGGTTCACTTTTTGGTTTGACGACGACCATCTCGTCACCTGACAGGAGGTTCTACGACGACGGAGCCATCATGCTGAGAGAGGAGGCCACGGTTCTCACAGGCATGCTGATTGGACTGAGCGCAATCGATTTCAGGTACACACGCGTTTGTACCCGAAGCACACAAAACCAGTTTAAAGTCAAATAATAAAACAAAAAACAGATTTTTTTTTTACATTTTTGGATTGACTTCCTGTTTTTTGAGTGGGATCCCTTGCTGCAATACCACGTGTGACCACTTGGAATAACTAGATCAAAGGTTAAATGTTCTTCTTGTAGCTCCGCCGTGGGTTTGTTCATGGTTGTTCCTTGTATTTAGTTCCTTTTGCTGAACTATTAGTAGAGCACTTGTATCGCTGAATAATAAATTACCACACGATGTTCTTTTCTCATGTTTAATGGATTTTCATGCAATCAATTATGCATATAAAAGGATAAAGCTGGAGACGTCGTGCGGGGCAAACAGTGTTTCCCCTGCGTGACGAGGTGCTAACTGCCTCTCATCTCTCGCTGCAGTTTCTGCTTGAAGGGCGAGACTCTGGACGGAAAGTCTCCGGCTGTCGTCGACTACACGCCCTACCTGAAGTTCACCCAGAGGTGACACTGCCGTGTCCTGTGCATGTGTCCTGTGTGTGTGTGTTGTGTTAGTTTGTGCGTCACTATCAGGCTCTTTCTCTCTCTGTGTCTGCGCCGCAGCTACGACTACCTGAGCGACGAGGAGGACCGGCGCAGCGTGGACAGCAGCAACAGCGAGGAGAGCGTGCCCGAGCATCCCTACATCCCGCTGGTGACCGACGAGGAGAGCTGGAGCAACAAGTGCCGCAAGATGGAGCAGAGGTTCAAGATCGTCTACGCCCAGAAGGTTTGAAAAAGACAAAACGGAAAACAAACAAAATCAGCTCCCGGCTTCGCCCTCACTGAGCTGAGCCTCCTGCGCAGGGATACCTGGAGGAGCTGGTGCGTCTGCGGGAGTCGCAGATGAAGAACGTGGAGACGGAGAACAAGTGTCTGAGGGCCAAGGTGGAGGAGCTGACGGTGCAGGGCCAGCAGGAGAAGAAGGAGCTGGAGGCCGTCGTGCTGGAGCTGCAGGCGCAACTGTGAGTTTGGTTTTTTTGGGGGGGGTTTTCAGTGGCCACAGACTCTCAGTGTCCTGGTTTAAACCTTCTGCATTTCATTCAGCTCCGCCCTCATGCCATGTGACTCCTCCCACCTGGCCAAAGATCTCTCCATCCCATTGGTCAACCAGTGGTCGGTGGTCAGCAACAACCAGGGAGACGTCAAGCTTTTCCGCAGGTAAACACCAGATGCCCCGTCCATCTATCTATCTATCTATCTATCTATCTGTCTGTCTGTCTGTCTGTCTGTCTATCTATCTATCTGTCTGTCTGTCTGTCTGTCTATCTGTCTGTCTGTCTGTCTGTCTATCTATCTATCTATCTGTCTGTCTGTCTGTCTGTCTGTCTGTCTATCTATCTATCGTAGCATTTGCAACAATGTTGTCTGTCCACTAGGAGGAGTTTCCACAGTCTGGAGCAACTGTCTGCCGAGGTCAGTCTGAACTCGGACTCCCAGAAGGCCGATGGGCGTCAGAACGGCGACGCTGCCTGGAACTCAGCTAGTAAGAAAACATTTCTCACCGAGAACTCCCCTGATTAATGCAATATTTTCAATCTTATCCCTAAGTCATTGCCGGTGTAAACCAGTTTTGTGTATTTCTTTTAGCATTAACAGTCTCTTTGCAGGTATGGCCCTTTCAACCCTTTATGATGTCACACACGGTGCTGATAAAGCCCTGTAAAGTCTCATTTTGAGCAGGAGGCAGTAAACAGAGGGCTACATGTGTTGCTTTTTGCACGACTGAATACTTTTATTTTGTTTTTTTGTTTTTAGAGTCTCTCTCTAAACACAGATACTGACAATGAAGACGTGCAGTTGTGGGTCTGTTTGTCCCAGCATGCCTTGCTGCTGCCGCCGCCGCCCCTGCACACGTTGCGCACACACAGAAGCGCGATTGATTCCTGCTGGTGGACCCTCCACACCGCACCACACCATCCCCGCCACCCTCCACAGTGGGCGGAGTCAATTGTGCACCGTCTGACCCCCCCCTTCCCTCCTCCCTCTGCCTGCAGGGAAGGACGAGGCCCCGCCCATGCTGCGCCTGTGCGGCTCCCTGGCCTTCCTGCCCAGCTCCAAGTCGCTGGCCAGCCTCAAGTCCAATGAGTGCCTGGTCAACATCAGCGCCGAGCCCAGCCCCCCCACGCTGTCCCCCAGCTAGGAGACGCCAGGCCCCGCCTCCCCTCTCCTCACCCGTCTCCCTGCCCTGCCCACCTGGTGATGCTGCGTCTCCCGCCTGAAGGTCGACGGCTCTGTGGGAGAAACACGACAGGAGCGTCACCGCACACTCGCCTCTTGGTTTGTTTGGGGTTTTTTTCCGTCGAAGCGCTCGCATTCTACTTTCTACTTCCTGTTCCGGTCCCTCCCTCCGCCATTGTCCCCGTACTTCCTGTCAGACGCATCCAATCTCACTCCTTTTGATTTGATCGACTGCCACTGCTCTCCCACGAGCAACGACAGTTGTGTTTGTGCACCTCCGGCCTGCTTTTTCTTGATTTACAGCTCTTTTTCTTCTTCTTCTTCTTCTGCTTCCGTATCATGTGACCAAAGTTCGCTCGCAGCTCTTTGGATGCAGCCACGAGAGACGTGATTTTGGTTTTAAAAAAATGGGATTTTGACGACAGCATTATTTACAGACTGTGACTGTGATTTGTTTTATTCATGGCTGACTTACAGGGAAAGGGGGAAAAGTGGCATTTGTATTCCCGCCCCTGTCGCAAAAGTGGGATCTGATGAGTTATTTATGGATTATATCAAATCTTAATGTCTTAATTCATCTCGTTTTTACCACATTGCAGTTTATTTTCCCTCAACAGACATTGTATGAGTTGTGTTGATGTTGTTGGATGTTGTTTTGCATCGCAATAAACTGCCTTTTTCCATCAAGTGTGGCTGATGTGGTCAGTGAGCAGCTCTGGCTCCATCTAGCGGCGTCCCATTGTGTAACAGGTTGGATGAAGCGTCAGAGATTTCCTCCAAACTGCCAGAAGGTGGCGGTGAAGCGCCGGCAAGTCGAGGCTGAATGATGCTGATGTGGTCAAGATACCACGTCGAGTAAAGCAACCCTGAGGCAGGTAGTTTGTCCGCGTGAAATTATCCAGTTCCCTCGAGATGTCCCGGATGAACCGGCGAGGGATTCTGGCTTAGAATGACTGTGATACGTTTGAACCAAAACTATGAGCTGGTCCTTCAGTTATCAGTATTTTATTTTTTGTTGCAACAGCAGGACTTTCCATCTGGACCTGTTGAAAGGAAACTTTATGGACGTACCACCAGTTAATATGAGCACATCAAACCAGAGAACTCGTTTCCTCTAGAATGGTCTTTAAAAAAAAAAATGAAAGAAATGACCAACCGCTTTCATTCTTTTGTCGGCACCTTTAGATGTTTGTGATATGTCGTTACAAAAACACGCGTTTCAGAACAACAATGAGGGAAAGTCAAAGTATTTTGTCCATTATCAATTTTTATTAGATTTATTAAATCTATTATATTCCCTTATTTTCATTTCCAAAAACTATCTATCGATGTTACTGATTAACACGTGTGCTACGTGCGCAGCTCTCGCACTCTGCAGGGGTCCCTGAACCCTAGTTTGGAGACCACACACACACACACACACACACACACACACACACACACACACACACACACACACACACACACACACTGGTCTGGTCTGGTCTGGGGGGTCGTACATCGTTGGAGGAGTGGAGCGTGAACAAAGTGGATGGGAACTTTAAGTTTTGGGGGGCGGGACCTGCTGACAGATGTAGGGATGGGCCAATCAGCGTTCAGCGTCACTTTGCAGCAGCCAACCGAGTCTTCACCCCAAAATCATAACCGCCGGAGTGAAGAAACTACTCCAGA
The DNA here is from genome assembly GCF_046127955.1 of Nelusetta ayraudi. NCBI lineage: Eukaryota > Metazoa > Chordata > Actinopteri > Tetraodontiformes > Monacanthidae > Nelusetta > Nelusetta ayraudi. The sequence goes on from NW_027466244.1 coordinate 578,783, forward strand.
GAGTTCAGCCGGACTCTTGTGTTGTCACCGCGCACATCGGAGCCAAACACGCCGCCGTGCGTAATGCGTCACTTTACGCACGACTAACATGCGCCTTCAGCTCCTCTCTACTTCTGGGACAGGGATGTTCACCAGCAGCGCAGTGGGGAGTGCGTTGCCCGACTGGAGGCCGAGTTGCAGGTCGACCCGCAGGAAGAGCTGCTGAATGCGGCCACAGGCGGAACCAGGCAGCGGCGACTCATCGAGGCAGAGGCAGCCGGAGCAAAGCGCCGGGATGTCGGCCAGGAGCGGAGCGGCTCCTCGGGGGAGCCTGCAGCCCCTCAGAGCCACCGTCCTGTTCCAGCTCCAGAGGGGCTGCAGGGAGGTCAGCACGGGTAAGGAGGAGGAGGAGGAGGAGGAGGAGGAGGAGGGTCAGACCTGCATTCATGCCCATGTGGTCCAGAGAAGAAATGTTGCTTTGCTTTCAACCTTCCACCACCATCTGTCTCCAATCGCATCTTAAAGGTGTTTTTGATTGAAACTGTTGCTAAACTCCCGGGTTAAAAGTGTATTTATCCTGCTCCCGGCCATCCACTCTTCAGTGTAACACAAAGAAACTGCGGCCGAACTGATCACCCAGCTGGCCCAGGAGGAATTCCTTGAGATTTAGAAACATAAACATGACTTTGGAAGCATCATTTTAAGGTTTTTTTTTTCCCCCAGTTGTGTTGAAGTGTTGGGGTCTGTGGTGCAGCAAAGCAAGTGTTTGGCAGCAAGAGGAGCACTGCAAGTTATGCAAATATTAAATTAACAGCAGGAGGCGTTCAGAGGCTGTGGGAAAGTGTGAGTAAGTGAAGGGGAAGCGGTATCAACAAATGATTAGGAAAATACTGGGGATTCCAAGCTAAAGAGAAAAAAAGAGAAGCTTCAATGCGCCTCCCTTTTTTATGATGATGCAAATGTTCTTCACACTCACTGCAGATCAGCAACAAGTGGTTGCAGAATTTAATAAAGTGGGTGAAGGAGGATTCAGGAGAAATAACATAAAATAAATCTCCTGAACTAAAACCTAAAAGAAAATTAAACAAAAAACCATCCTGAAATTGAGGCAGTGAAACTCGACAATGAGAGCCTCCAGCTCCTCATTCCTCCCCCCTCCCAGAACTTTGCACTCTGACCTGTGGGATTTATGCTGCTTGCTAATATGCTAACATAGCAGCAGCAGCAGCAGCAGCAGCAGCAGCAGCAGCAGCAGCCAGCTCTGCAAGGGTCTGACTGTGTTGGTGTTAGGATGCTGTTACAAGTTTCCCTATCTGTGTGTGTGTGTGTGTGTGTGTGTGTGTGTGTGTGTGTGTGTGTGTGTGTGTGTGTGTGTGTGTGTGTGTGCGCGCGCCACCACACACACACACACAAGAAAACACAGAAGTGGTGGTGAGGGTGGCAGGGTTTTTTCTGGGGGCAAAAACCAACACCAAAGCCGCTGCGTTTGCAATGCTGCATTGAAGCGCACCAACCTTGTCATCGTTTTTGGTCCTCAGCCGACAGGACGGCGGCCCGCCCGCCCAGGCCCACCATGCGTCGGACCCTCTCGCTGGACGCCATCGTGGGACCGTACCTGCAGGGCCAGTGGCCCAAAGAGTCGGAGGGCGTGGCCGTGACCTGTGACAAAGCCACGCAGGTGAGCGTACGCTGCTGCAGCCGCAGTAGCTGAAAAAAAAAAAACAAGTAAAAAAAAAACAAAAAAAAAAACCAACCTGCGGCAGAGAGAGAACGAAGGCAGAGGGTTTTTTTCTGCTGCAGGTGTCTCGATGCAGCAGGAGGCAGCCAAGTGGAAATATGTCGTTGGCCTTGTTCGTCTTCCTTAAACACACACACACACACACACACACACACACACACACGACTGTATCTGCTCCTAACTGGTGCACAAAAGCCCTGGGTACCATCACCCAGCGCCGCAGCTTGGTCTCCGTCGTTGCCCCTGACACAGTTTTTAAACTCCAGCGGACCCCCTTCTGCCTCCTTTGTGAGGAGCAGACCCCTCCTGACCTCATTATACACACACCCCATCCCCCCAGCAGCGTCCTCAGCCACACACACGCAGACACACACGCGGCACCCAGCTACTCCCTCTGCCTCAGCGTCTCTGCGTTACCTCAGAGGGTGTAAACAACAACTTCTGCTGCACTTCCTCAAAACAAAGCCACTCTCGGCATTGCGGAACCTTTAGGTACGACAGCGACAAGAAACAACACCACGGAAAAGTAAACACAATTATTATTCATTCATTTTCATGCGCTAGTCTTCAAAGAATGAGAGCACGGGGTAACAGATGATCTTCTGCCTCATGATACCGAGTGATTTGAAGGTTCTTCCCATTCCCAGATCTTTGTTTTCCACCCCGACTCAGCCGTAGAAAAGTTCATCATCAAAAAGGAAAAAAAAAAACTCGACTTATATGACAAGAAAATCAGATATTTAGCCTTGTGTTGACAGCCTGCTGTTAGGGGCAGAGGCTTTGTTGGAGCTTCCACACGTTTGGAATGGGACCAAAACAAGGCAGTCTCAGAGGGCGGAGCCAATGCCTGGGTGGTGATGGTCACCTGTCAGAGTTGTCGGTGCCCTTTGTGACATCACACATTCCTGATGCACATGACAGCCATTTTGTAGGTTTGCAGCAGTCATTCACCGAGGAAAACACTCTTAAAATACTCTCTTCCTTCTTCTGGTGCAGAATTTAATTTGCGCTGGTACTAACTCATGCGGTGGCCCGTCAGGAACCGGGATTAAAATGCTAAACATGGCTCTCATTCCTAGAGATATTCAGGGCCACAAAACAAACAGGGTTAGTTGTTGGGCATTAATGAGCTGAATGTGCGGCGCCGCAGGCCCCACAGGCCTTTTTATAGATGTGTGGCGCACCGGCTTGGCAGCTGTAACTCTACACCGGTGTCACCGAGTGACCCACTCAGGCTGCGTCCAGACTTATTTAGCCCTGCGGTGGCATTCACATGGGCCGGAGGTGGCAGCCATGGCAGCAGAGGGACAGCCGAGGGCTGCGAGGTGGACGCCCTGAAGAACCGGCCGTGGCGACCAGGGGGACGTTAAACCGTTAAACGCCGTCAGTTGTGACATGAACAGCAGCGCCGGGGTCGGATCGTCCGCCAGCCGCTGAGACCCGGTCGGACTTGTGGAGGGAACCAGAGCTTGGAGTTCCTGATTGCCTTTTTTTTTTTTTTTTTTAATGATCAGGAGCAGGATGAACCTGCAGGCGTCCACTGGGCAGCAGAGCTCTTCCGGGAAGAGGTCCAGAGTCCATGTGAAGAAGTCGGTACGCTCACATGACCGCAGATGTTGACGCTGCTCTGCTAAATTCGAGAGGAGTCGGTTAGTTGCTGGGTAGACGGGAAGGAACGAATGCAGCAGAGATGTTTGTCGGGTTCTGCCGTTGCAGGACCGGAATGTTCCTTCAGAGGTCATTAGATCACACAGAGCTTCTGTCGGTTACATTCAAAGCGAACCAATCAGATTGTGATTTGGATCCAGCTGGAGGCTTCCTGTTGATACCGAGAGTTCACTGCCGCAGAGCTTGACTAAGCTCTCACTGCATTCACTCCGGACTAACACTCAAACATTGTTGGCACCAAGAACAGCCTTCAGTTTGTTCTTGGTTTTGTATGAAAGGGCCGCCTGGTTCCGATAACGCTGCCACTCCTGCAGCATCCTTGCAAATCTCTGGAGCTGCCGGCTGACGCTGACTCGCTTCATCCTCTGTGTCTATTCTTCTTTTGTGGCTCTTTAAGGGCACCTTGCAGCAACTAAAAGGAAGTTAATTGGCTCCTCTGCGCTCAAAAAAAACCCCTCTGTGCACAATTCTGATTTGCAGCTTTTCAAGATGAATAAGTAAGATTCACAAAGCCAAAGTGAAATAATGACATTAGCGTCCTGTCTCTTACTGGCGCTGCGTACAATATGCTTTGCCACTAGGTGTCTCGTTTTTGGGGGGCATTTACACCAAAACAAACCGGCTACCTGCACATCCTCCACAGCCTGCAGTGTAGCAGCATTGAACCTTCACTGTTTTATGGACAATGACTCAAAGTGAAGTAATGAAGCCAGTCCAGAGTGTTGCTGCTTGGGTGTTTGTGCTGTTGCATTGTTTCGTGTGCTTGTAAATTACAGTTGACCATTTTAGTGGGCTATGGCGTTGTTGGCATTGCTTTTTGCATTGACATGGTATCAGAAGCAGTTGGTGGACTTGGGTTCTGAAGTCAGACACTAGGTCTGTCCAGAGCTGGCCTCCCTGAAGTCTGACAAACTAACTGATCCTTTTAATACGTACTGTTACTCTACAGAAAAGCAGGCCCCAGATTCCAAACAACCGACGATTTGCTTTGCCTGTAGAGACGCCTGTTTGTTGAGGAGCTTGTTAAAGTTTCTTTTCAACGTTACACAGCGTGCACAGCTACATATGTTCACCAGAGTGGGCGCCAATTCTCCAAAAAATAACGTAAAAGAGCTAATCCCATCTGAAGGAGCTGCCTCAAAGTCTTGTCTCTGGTGTGTGTGTGTGTGTGTGTGTGTGTGTGTGTGTGTGTGTGTGTGTGTGTGTGTGTGTGTGTGTGTGTGTACACACGGCTCGTGGTTTAGATGTTTTTTCTCTCTCGGCGTGTCGAAACAGCAGCAGCTTCTTCCTCCGTGCAGCTGTCGTCGGCCAGGTGTTGGCGACAGCTGTGGGGCTCCGCTCCGGAATCTTCTGCCACACAACCCCAAGCTTTAACAGACAAAGCACACACACACACACGCACACACACGCACACACGCGCGCTACTCTGTATTCATGGCGCTCTTCTCCTCCGGCTCTCTGAAGACTCCCAGCTCCTGGGCCGAGGAAACCCGAGGAAGGAGAAGCAGCGGCAGCGGCGGCCACAAGCGCTCGGCATCGTGGGGGAGCGCCGAGCACCTGAGGGAGGCCAGTACACCAGGGATCACGTCACTCTCCCACACATTACACCATCCTTTCCTGTACAAATAGTTGTGTTTTCTTGCTCCGCTCTGCCCCCAGGTGGCCAAACTGAGGCACCAGCTGCAGAAACGCTCCCGTCACGCCCCGCCCCCGTCCGGGTGTGAGCTCCTCCCCCACGCTGCACTGCAGGCGGGCCACGCGGCAGGCGTCACACAGGTAACGGCCCTTGGCTGCCTCCTGCGTTTTTCCTCGACGATGAGAGACGCGTGGTTGCTGTCGCTGACAGGAAGGGGCGGAGCTTAGTGAATGATCACAACCTCTTGCTGCAGACGCTGCCGCTGCTGCCCCTCAACAGACTGGCACCGCGGCTTCGGCGCAGCGTGGAGGGCCTGAACCTGGAGCTGGAGGAGGTGTTTGTGTCGGAGAAACCGGACGACCAGCACGGGGTGAGTGGGGCGGCCAGAGTTAGCCCGCTGTTTACAGCTTCCTGCTAAAAAAAAAACTATCATCTGTTGGCCCTCCCACATGGTGTCCCAGTGGAGGTGGGGGTGGGGGAGGATTATGGGATAGGGGCAGCTAAGTTTCAGTGAGCGGTGGCAACACCTGGCTGGGTGGATCTCCCAGGTATCGGTGCTCTTTGTGACATCACAAGGGGCTGATTTTGAAGAGGTGGCTTGAGGACACACTGGCTGATCCTCAGCTCTCTCTGTAATGTCACCAGATCTTGGACATCCCAGACGGCCACCGGGCTCCAGGCCCCGTGCAGAGGTGCAGCAGTGGCTCCCAGAGTGAGCCCTCCCCGGGACCCCTGGACCCCTCACTGCTGTCGCCGTCACTCTCGCCCTGCCAGCTCAACCCGTCGCCGTCCTCTCCGTCCCTGATGGGGGAGCCAGGTGAGAGCCGCTGACATGAATTGGGGGTCACGCTGCGCTAAGAACCGTGCGCGACTTCACGTCCTCTGCTTCTTCCTCGCAGAGGCCGATGACGACGAGAGCTCGTGTCCCTCCCCGTCGCCGCGGCTGCTGCCCTCCTTCGCCCTGGAGCCTCCTCAGCTGCAGCCCTGCTCCTCTTCCTCCTCCTCCTCTCCTCTCCCCAGCAAAACCTGCTCCTTCCAGCGCGAGCCGCCGGAGGGCTGCGAGCGAGTGCGGGTGTGCGAGGAGGCATCGCTGTAAGTCCCTGACACCCCCATCATTCTGCAATGTAGTCTATTTAAAATACCAAATGTCACGTCTGAGTTTTAGGTGTTTCAGTTTCAAGTTGGAAAAGCGGGATGAAGACTTCCGTTGCTGCTGTCAGCATAGTCGGTCGATATCAGCTGATAATCTGATGGGAATGGGCCACACTCACACAACGTCTTTTTAGCTCTTATTTTTGTTTAAACAGGATGGCACATTAGAGCCGAGACAGTGGGTTTTCTCAACTGAAAGATGAGGTAGTTGACCTGTAGTTGAGCCTATGCTGGGCCTCTTCAACTACCGTTGACAAGTCTGCTGCATGGCCAACATACCAAACTGGTCCTGCAGCAAGAAGTCCTGCTGGATGCCCTGCAGCCTGTTCCCGACTTCACTGGCTGAGCTCTCAAAGTTCAAGCTCCTCCATCTAAATCCAAACAAGTATTTCAGCCCAGGTCTTTTGCAACCTGCCCTAGTTTTCTACGCCCTGGATTTCGTTCTGGCACAAATCACGACAATTATTGCTTGAGAGAAACTCCCTAAACCCTCCTCCTCCTCCTCTTGGCTCCTGGCTCTTATGTGAGCTGAGTAAATGTATCACTCATCAGGTCGCTGCAAGGTTTGTTGCTTTAAGGCGCAGACAGCAACACGCTATGCATCGTAAACCAGCCTTCTAATTGCTCTTTTTTTTTCCACTTTGCAAAGTATGACAGCAGCTCTGAGAAGCTGTTCACCTTATTAATCTGTTGCAAAGCTGTGAATTGTAACCAACCCTAAAAATTCAGCGTTTCAAGCTTCTCCTCCCGTATTTCCACCCAGGTCTTGCTGCCAGGATGAGGCTTTGCTTCAGCCGTCTTGCCCCGACCCCAACAAGGTCAACTTCACTCCGCACGGAGGCTCTGCCTTCTGCCCCGTCAGCCTCCTGAAGCCCCTCCTCCCGTCCATGGACCTGCTCTTCCGTGGCCTGTCCGTCTCCCCGGTCACTGGCTGCCCGGGTCAGGTGTCCCCCACCAGGCACCTGGGCATGCAGTGAGTGAGGCGGATGACAAGGACCGAAGCTGCTCGCGCTGCCTTGACCTGCAGGAACTGGATTTGTTTCTTCTGCACAGCACCAGCAGATACCTGAGCTCACCTGACTCATCGCTGCTGTAAAATGCTGTGATGATTGCTGTGTTGATTGAGTCCCTACCTTTTACTTCCCATCTTCAGGGAGGAGGCTGGACTGAGCTCATTTAAGCCTCGTCAGCACTTAAATCATCCTTTTGTTCTTTCTGATGGGCTTTTTATATGAACTTTTATTTCTGGATGTGTTGACATCCAAAAATGAGCAGGTCTGACAACGGCTGCTGTCTACTTGAGTTGTTTTCATATTAAGTGTACAAGAAATTAAGCACTTGGAGTACATGGACAGTATTTTTTATTTTATTTTTTTGCTTTTGTGTACTTTTCTTTCAAATTCAACAACTGTTATGTTTGGATAAAATGAATTTTATAAAAAAGAAAAAAGAAAAGAAAAAAAGAAGCTGATAGGCAAACCAGTTTAAAAATAATTATTTTTGGTTCAAGTTTAGATGGCTTTACTGTAGACAGATTTATAACATCAGATATATTTTTGTATCTTTTTATGGATTTACGTTATACTGTTCTTTTGTACTCACAAAAGAATTCAATGTATTTTTTTCTGCTTAGACTTTGTTGATCTAAGTTGCAGTGGATGTTACGTTAGCTTTGAATTGAATTGATCCCACCAGAACTCTTGGTGATTTCTCATTCGTGATTTGAGAATTGCGTTCAGTCTGGTACTCTTGACAATAAGGAACTCAAGTCATCGGTTTAATTTTTAAAAGAAGAAGTTACAATAAATGAATCGCAAGAATGTCTTTAGACATGAAAAACACAAATATGCCATGTATCGTGCTGCCATTGTGATTTGAGTTAAAAAAACAAAAAAAAACAAACGCTTGTATCTGAGGTTTGAAGCAGTCTGCAGCGTTTATCATCCCTGTGGTTTCCCCTTTGTTGTTGTGCCGTGCTGTGACATGTGGATTGTCGGCTTTTAAATCCAAGCACCGCCTTCCCCACCACAAGTCGTTCAGCCATTGGCCGAAAAAGCGCCCACCTCGCTTCTTTCGGCCAATGTAATTCACCCACATCTTAGATCGACAAACCGCAGGCCCGTCATATTGGAGGAAGGACCTTAATGTTGTGGTTAGCTGTCCTTACAGCTGCCGGACTGGATAAGCGAAGCCATAAACTCCAGATAACGAGACCAACCCACAGCCTCAAGTGTACTTTGAACAGAACATAAACAGAAACGCATTCAACGTAGTTACGTTTTCCAAATCAACTGAAAATGCATAGTTTCCCTTCCAAAATGCCAAGGCGCAGCCGTTGGCACAAAAGGGGTCCTTCGATCAGAAACGCTATGTCTGCCTCTGCTCTGTATTTGCTGTAATTTGTCAAGGAAAACGCGGGCTGGCCTGGGACTGCTTGGAGGCTCATTTGCGTATAACTCGCCCCGCCAGCTCACAGCCGGGCTCGTGCCTTTAAACCCGGAAGTTCAACAGAATGATCCTTATGAAACAAACGACGTGAAACGCGATCGCAGCGCTCCGGGCAGAGACGTGCTCGTCCAGCGAGTTATTCCGCAAATCAACGGCTGCGGCACTCATGACAATCAACTGATGTTTTCCCAGTTGTTTTAAATATCGGCGTCAATAGAAGACGGCAAACTGTGAACCCGCGTTGCCACGGTAACCGCAGCGGACGTGATAGTAGCCATTTCCGGGCTCGTTGACCCCCCTCTGCGATAGTGGAGCGGGACGTCGGTGCGAGAGGTGCCGGCGGCAGCAGCAGCAGTAGCAGCGGAGCGGTGTCAGTGAACGTCGAGGCGCTGGTGGACGAAGGCATGGCCGCGGGCAGAGGAGCCGGCAAGGCCGCCTCGCTGTGGGACAACACCAGGATACGGTTCGCCGTTTGCTTCCTCGGTGTGTTCGTGTGTTACTTCTACTACGGGATTCTGCAGGAGACCATGTAAGTAGCGCCAGCTGACGGCGTGATTCCGGTGCCAGGGTCCATTGGGAAAACTTGGGTTTTTAAAGATCTGCTTAGCTTTCGCTGTTTTTTTGTTTTGTTTTTCAAAGCTGTAGTTTTAATGTGTATTTCGCGACGAATTGGGGACCCACAGTCCTTCTCTTGAGAAGTGCACAACGTCACCAATACTGACTGTATCGCTATATTCTCTAACAGAGATAAGTTTGACTTGTTCCTGGAGTGAGTGAAGATCATTTTTTTTTTTTAATTCGCTGACAGGAGGAGGACAAAAAGTAGGGAGCGTCATAATGATCAAAGCTCTTTGCAGCTGTTGACGCCAACAAGAAATCAACACCAGTCCCCGGTCACCGTCACAACCTCTCTGTCTAAATGTCAGCACTGCCCCCCCCCCCCCCATTCACTGCCGTAATTACACACACTGCGCCCTCGACATTCATGGCCTTCACTCGAAAGCATCTCCACTTTTCAAGGCGCTCCCCTGCAGCGCTTGGCCCTCGGCTCTCCTGTCACTGTGAGGTCTGAAGCATCCTGCCACGTAGGCCTGACTCCTTCTTTTCCCCACCCGCAGCACTCGTGGTGATTATGGCTCTGAGAAGTTCATATTTGCCCGCACGCTCGTCTTCATCCAGTGCATCGTCAGCGCTGTGTTTGCAAAGATCTGTGAGTATCAGCCGTTTCCTGCAGCAACTTCATTCGCACCTATTTCATAAAGTAAAGAAAAAAGAAGTCTCACCTGATGGGTAAACGGTCGTTTCACCTTCTCCCCGTCATCAGCGATCCTGTCGTTTGAGGGCAGCAAGCCGGACCACACCAAGAACTGGCTCTATGGTCTGTGCTCCCTCTCCTACCTGGGCGCCATGGTGTCCAGTAACTCTGCCCTCCAGTACGTCAACTACCCAACACAGGTGAGGTGTCCTGCTGCGTGTCGGGCAAACTGTGTTAAAACCTGACGCATTTTAATGGGAAAGTATTTCTCGCCGTGGTAACCTGAGCTATGTTTTGTTGTTGTTGCAGGTGTTGGGTAAATCCTGCAAGCCCATCCCAGGTAAATATCTCTGAAGCCTGATGTGTCACCTGCTACTTCCTGCTTGTGTATCTCTGGGAAAACAACCCTCCTTCCTAATTGTGGACTACTAACGTTGCTGAAATGGAGACCAGATGGCAGCATTCAGTCATTATTTTTTTTAACTTTTTACATACTCTGTTCTCAAAAACCCATCAACAGCATCTGAGCCCAGAGCTGGTAAAACTTCTCATCAAAATCCCTTTGAAAGTTCTGACACCGTCGCCGTGTGCTTCCACCGTGGTTGAAAATGAAAAAGTGCGCTCCCTTCAAGCGGCGTCTCTGCGGTCGGCCGTCATCTGTGTCAATATTAACCGATGCTGCCGTCTCCGTTAGTATAAGCCTGCCGATGCACACGTTCCCCTTGTACCTGCCGAGGCAGAAGGCTGCAGAGTCGTTCCTTAGACTCAGTGAGTGAGCGTGGAGAAGTGAGTCAGAGAGCACACGTGGCCATTTGGTACCTGGCGGCCCTGTGACTGCTCCCATCTTGGTTATCTGCTGTTACATGTGAGCGCCAGCTATATATTAACCCCAGTCTCAGGGTTGAAGGCCTCGCTGGTTACTGGCCACGTCAACAACCAGAGAGACGTCTGCAAGTACACAAATCCATCATTTTAAACAATCCTCTCCACTCCCAGCGGACAGATTTCATATTTCTACAGATTTCCATATCCGCACACATCTTGACAGGAGCAGCGTTCTCCTTCAAATAGTGCATTGCTGTTTTGCAATGATCGGGAATGACAACTTTTGTTTGTGAAGCGGCTTTTTCTACTTCAGTTTCTTTTCTCTTTTTTTTTTAAAGTGATGTTGCACACCGCCCGGCTCGACAGCCAACTAGCAAGACACCTCGCTAGAGTTGTGCTGACAGCTGGTGTCCTTCCATCCTTTGAATTCTTTCCTGGGGACATTTAGCCGACTCCCACCTGTCATGTTGTCGTCGTTGCAGTGATGCTCCTCGGCGTGACGCTGTTGAGGAAGAAGTACCCGCTTGCCAAGTACCTGTGTGTGCTGCTCATCGTCGGCGGCGTCGCCCTCTTCCTCTACAAGCCCAACAAGAGCTCGACTGTGGCAGACGATCATGTCTTCGGCTTCGGGGAGATCCTGTTGGTGCGTTTGCAGCGCCTCGCGTCGCCGTCCATTTTTATTTTCTTTTTTCTTGACTGTGACCTTGTTGTCCCGGCCGTGCAGCTGGTCTCCCTCACCCTGGACGGTCTGACTGGAGTGGCCCAGGACCACATGAGGTCTCGCTTCCAGACCAGCGCCAACCACATGATGCTGAACGTCAACCTGTGGTCCATCCTGGTGCTGGGACTCGGTGAGTCTTTGCTCTCACTGCTGCCTCCCCGGTGATAAAACTGTCCCTGACTGAAGTGAGGTGTCAGAGGGAGCTGCGCCTTGCGGCTTCTTCTGAGCGACAGCAGCAGAGGAGGAGCTAACGAGCAGAATAATCTCATTGCTATTCAGTTCTGCCAGGATGTGACAGAAGAAAACAAACACAGCTGCTCTGAGTGCCGGGATGCAGGTCTGCACGGCGGAGGTGTTTATCAGCCAGATAATGGGATAATCAGCTGATCAGACAGAACAGAAGCAATCTTCTGTCGACTGAGACAGCGTGTTTATGCACCGGCACACGAGGCGACATTCTGTGTCTATATTTAGCTTTATTACTGCTGTTTATTTTCAGTGGGATTTTCTGTCTTGCTGTGATTTAGTCTGTTGATGAAGACGGAGCTGAATTGCTCCAAACTCTTGTCCTTCGCTCATTACTTGGCCTGAGGGGAAAAAAAACCCAGCATGTTGTTGTACGGCTCTGTCGGTGTAATAACATCTTTTTAAAAACCTTGTGAAGCTGCTAGTTTTCTCCCTCTGCCTGTTCATAAATATGACACTCTGTAGAGTACAATTTTTGGACCATCATCACAATTTCATGGGCCAGAAATCAAACTATCCGCAGCCTAATGGTGTAGAGAGCCCAAACCTTGAAGCCGGCAACCGTCGGCGTCCACAGGCCTTTATGAAAAGGTGAACGCCGTTCCCTCTCCGGAGCCTGGACTCATTAATTCAGCCAGAGGGAAGTGTCGGCACTTATCTCCACAGATAAGGAATCCTGCACCTTTGAAAGCCCTCGGCGCCGAGAGGAGGACGTTTTCGAAGTGGGAACGCCCAGAAAATGGATGGGAGGTGATGATAGAGACCAGGAGGTGGAGATCAGCATCAGGGCTGGGAGACTAATTGGCAGGGCCTCCAGTGTTTTTCTGGGCCATATTAGATAAAAAAGAGGCGTCTCTATTTATTTCTGTCCGGTGTTTAAACTCTGTTTCGGCCGCTGCCTTTATCAGGAATTCACCTGCCGAGGCCGCCGAGTGCTGAGATTTCCCAAGATACAAACTCATCCTCAGACCTTTTGCCCCAGCAAACCTGTTATTGCCTTTTCAGACCAGCTGGGGGAGCCACATGCCTACTTAATCAACACTGGGCGGAATTTGATGCCCAGATGTGCAAAAAAAAGAAAGAAAAGAAAAATGTATGTGTGCAGTTAACTGTCTGTTGTTTTTCCTCTTCAGCCGTGTTGTGGACGGGTGAAGTGTGGGACTTCCTGAGTTTTACCGAACGCCACCCGAAGATCATCTACAACATCCTGCTGTTTGGAGTGACCAGCGCTCTGGGGCAGGTGAGTGAGGGATGAAGCGGCCCGTCGAGCTCTCTGGATTTTGATGATCAATTTTTTCTTTAATTGTCCTTTTTCCAGACCTTCATCTTCATGACGGTGGTGAGCTTCGGGCCTCTGACCTGCTCCATCGTCACCACCACCAGGAAATTCTTCACCATCCTGGGCTCCGTCATCCTGTTTGGGAACGTCATAACCTCCTTGCAGTGGATAGGCACCATGCTGGTCTTCCTCGGTGAGGGCGGAGCCTCGTCTGTCCTCGTTAATTCAGCGTGAAGGCGTCAGGATTCTGTATTTTCCTGTTTCCTCCAGGACTGAAACATCAATCCTCTCTCTCCCTCTAACATTCCTCATTTTCACTTTCAGGTCTCGGATTGGACGCCAAATTCGGCAAAGCCCCCAAGAAGACGTCGCACTAAACATCACGAGGAGGAGATGAACACGGACGGACACTCTGCGCTAGGCTCTTATTTCCCGGAGACTTTCTGTAACGGGCTCACCGTCCGAGCCTGACACTCGACACGACTGCGGTTGAGTTCTTCAGTGTCTAGCGAGCCCTCGTTGCTTTTAGCCTCAACTGTGAACGCGTCCCGACTGAACTGTGACGGCACCTCAGCATCTTCACTCCACTGCAGAGCGGCTCCGAGACGCAGAAGGAAAACACTCGCTGTTGTTTTTCTCCAACCGGCCCCACGCTGGGAAAATGAACCAACTTTTTTCCCCAGCTTCTCACCAACGAATCCGCCGCCACCACCACCGCGCAAGTCCCGGTTCACAACTTCACAGACCGTCGCTTGAATATGTGTAACCGTTGATATCATGTCATTTCTACACTATATAAAGGAAAACGGTTTTATGTAGCCTGATGTGTCGTGTCCATTGTTAAGCTGTTTATTTTCTATACCTTGGAAGTAACTTAATATAAAAGGGAATTTGTCATACATCGTGGAGTTTTTTTTTTTTTTTAGAACTACAATTGACTTGAATACATAATCAATAATTCACATTAGTTGCTTCGGTAAATATTTCTACATTATCACCTATTGACACAAATGCAATTATGTCGATATATGTGCCAGCATTGAGGCGGCATAAATGAACTGAATGTCTAAAGAGATGAGATTGGCTTGAGTGAGTGTGAGGGTGGATGAAGAAAAGCAAAACACGGTTTATTCATTCAGGAAAAAAGCGAGAGGGAGAAGCCACGCTAGTTTTGGCTGCGTAAACTCTCTGATACTAGAAACTCTTCCTGCTATAGTGATTACAGAGGATATACAATTGACTTCTTATCATTCAAAGGGGAAAGTAACGAAAATAAGTAAAGGCACGTGTCACATGAGCTCAGAAAAAAAATTGAAGTTGAAAGAAACTCAACAGTGCCCTCTTCTGGTACCTCATGAGACCCTTGGCTCGTGACATCCATGGGCTAAATCGATCTGTTCATTTTGTTCAATGCATTATTTCGATAACCTGAGAGTTATTGTCATATGTGATGAGTCAACAGCAGGTTCCTTTACACGAAGCATTTACGAAATTTCTTATGTAAAAAAAAGAAGCTAATAAGTAAAATAAAAGCAAGTAAGTTAAAAACAAAAAACAAAAATTGACGTCAATACAAAACTTCTGGGATTTTGACCGGGTTGAAAAAAATAAATCCAAAATAAGACTGTTACATGAGAATAATTCCCTTTTTGAGTTTATTGAGATGATGACTGTTGATCTACAGTTCAACAAAACTGTCAATAGAGCCGTATTGTGCCGGAACGAAATGTTTAAAGGAATTGTACGTTAAAACTACAAAACGGCAAATTAACAGACGATCTGTTTATATCCATGGCATATTCTGTTGGATTTCCTCGATACATTATTATTATCATTATCATCATTATTTTCAAAAAGTCTTCTTCTCACCAACTCTCACTCAGGCATTATTCTAGCATCCTAAACTCCTCCCTCGGCCTTCCTTCCGCCCAGAGTGGCAGATTAACTCGCCTTTTTGGCAAGCTTGCTGGTAATCCATTTATTACTACACACATTGGGAGAAATCGGCCTCTCGCAGTCGACACGATGTTCGCCGTGGTCCGCAAACAGCTGAGGAGCCACCCAGCAGTAAGTTTGGCTCGGCCATCATGTGGAAACGACGACTTTGAAGAGCCTATTTCGTGAATTCCGACCATCTGTGAATTCCTTTTGCTAACTAGCTTAGCTCAACTAGTCAGCGCTGCTAGCTGCGGCTAGTTCGCCCGACTCTTTGACCGCTGTGACTTTGACCAAGGATAAAGATGCGCTCTTGTGTTTCTGATAACGTTTATGACCCATATTTGGTTATCCATTTGTTTTGGCGCCAGTTCTTGGGACACCCGATACTTGAGAGTCAACTCAGGTCACGGCGTCAGACGGGAGGAGGGGGTGTAGTGGTAGCGGCTGGTTGTTAGCGGGGTCTGCTGGGGGTCTCAAAATAGCAACTGGTTAGCGAGTTAGCTGGCTGGCTAGAAAAACTAGGCCCAAACAAACACTGTTCGTGCTTACAGTAGTGTTGTAATCAAGACCGCACCACCCGAGACCAAAACATTATAAAGACTAGAGAGTATCGAGACCAGGAAGAGAAATATTCAAAGAGAAATATCATCAAAACAGAAAAAAAAAACTGACCGCAGGGTGTCACTCTGGGTGCCAACAGAGTGTAAAACAGCAGCAGCTGGATCATTTTTTGTTATTATCGTGTCATTAGAGTGTTGGCTGAGTCTCAACCGGTCTTCAACAAAAATCTGTCCAGTCCGAGACCGAGACGAGACCCAGTAAAAATGCCTCTGAGACCAAAATGAAACAAGAGCTTTAAAAAGTGAAACAAAGTGTGATCTTTTTAACCAAGTTAATTTTATGATGATGATGATGATATGGCTTTATTGTCATTGCAACACGTAAACGTGTACAACGAAATTCTGCAATCCCCGTCCAAACATATTCAGTACAAAAACTACAATAAAGAGGAGAACAGGAGGGGAGGGGAGGAGGAAAACTATGTTCCTGGGAGGGAATACAGTGTGGGACTGGAAAAACAAAAACCCTCAGCAACACAAGCACATATAAGACATTGCAAACATAGAAACTCGATATCTTGCACGGGGGGGGGGGGGGGGGTGAGTTGCTCCGGTGTAGGCAGGCAGCCATTTCCAACATTGCCTGACAGATGCCATGGCACTCAAGGACAGAGTGTTTATTGACAAGACAAAGAGTTGACATGGGTTATTTTTTACTTTGTCGTTTACAGCTCATCCCCCTGTTCATCTTCATCGGTGGTGGCACTGTCATGTCCATGGCGTATCTGGCTCGTCTGGCCCTGAGAAACCCTGACGTCTGGTAAGAAAACTAGTCCTGCTCCCCCCCCCCATGCGTAGCTGTCTCAATATGAGTGCAACTGTAGGGGACGATTTGTGTGCAAGAAAACAAGCTGGTGGTTTTTGATTTCTGACTAAACTTCTAGCCTTGAAATATTCCAAGTGAATGTTGTTCTTGCTTCTGCAGCTGGGATCGCAAGAACAACCCAGAGCCCTGGAACAAGATGGCTCCTACTGATCAGTACAAGGTGTGCCGCTCACTCTTCTCCTCAAAAACTATTGCTTCTAATCAGACTGTGCAACAGAACTCTATTTAACACACTGGGACGTGGCAGTAACTTGTGCGTGCGTGCGTGTGTGAGAGAGACGTGTTGCTGAGCTGTGGATTATTCCTTGAGTTGGATCAATCAAAATCACCTAATCTGGTTAATGCTGGCTTGCAGTAACTAATCTGATCAAGTCGTCAGCAGCTCTTAACTTCTAGACGCGTCGAGGAGGCGCCTTGATTCCATCTTGCTGCTCCTCCACTGGCAGCCGAGCCTGACTGCAGCTTTTCCAAGGTGCTTTTCCTCTCGCTGAAACTGAATTGTGTCTGCCTTGTCTGTCAGTTCTATGCAGTGAACATGGACTACAGCAAGCTGAAGAAGCAGGGCCCCGACTTCTAGATCACGTCTGCTGGACCGAAGGCCAAACTCAACCGCACAGAATCATTGGGAGAAAAATTTGATTGGGAGACGCAGAAGCTTAAATCCGCACAAAACGATCCATTCTTCTTTTAAGTTTCCTCATCGCATCTCAGTGGCTCTGTTTAAAATCGTCTGTTACCCATTTTCAATGGTTGTCAATAAAGTGAAGAGGTTTATATTCTCCTCCGTTCTGAGAAAAGAACTTGTTTCATCTGCTTGAATTCCATCAGTGGCCACTCTTCTTTCCTCCTTCTCCTCCTCCTCCTCCTCCTCTCATTCTCTATCACCATGTCTTTATTTTCCTTTGTGCTCATGCTCAGCATCTTCAGTTGCTCTCGCTTGCATCACCGTGCAGACGTCACCTTGTTTACGCCCGTGTCATGCGCCGCCCTCGCTTCATGGGCTTGGCGTTCACCTCATTCCACCTCGCTGCCCTGCTGCAACCCAGCTGCTGGTGAGCAGTGTGGCGCTCTATTATTGGCTGCCGTCCACAGACCAGCCTCGGCGTGCAGGGGTCGGCAGACTTTAACCCCGCCACCAGAGGGAGCAGTGAGCGCCCTCTAGCAGACGCCTCCGAGCTGCAGGAGGTTCCTGCACGGCTCCTCCAGCTTCAGGCTGACTCGCGGCGCGTTTGATTTCCTCCGTGCGGCTCAGAACTGGGGAGGATCGTCCCCTTATAGAACGGCTTCTCGCAGATTCTGTCAGATGAGCGGGTAAATGTCAACAGGTTTGCAACGGGCGGCGAGGATCGGCAGCCGGCGCGGTGGTGGAAATGTCAAGGAGACCTTTGTCGCCGCCCACCTCCACCCAGCCGGAACCTGTCTCACCCGGAGGACGGGGGGGTTCACCCTGCAGCACGGCGTGGAGCGGCGATGTTCACGTTGGCTGCGCCGCCGTTCCCGTCGCCCGTGCAAAGTGCCAGAACGCCCCAAATAACTGTCATCAGCCGGAGGCGACGGGATCAACCGGGGGCCTGTTGTCTGTCTGCAGCTGGCTGCTGTGTGGACGCAGCCGCTAGTTTTCAGCCGCTGCCGAGCCGAAAGGAGGCAGGAGTGACGCTGATTGGAGGCGGACAGGATCACTGCTGTTGGGAGGAAAAACACACTGATTTTATTACAGCATCTGCAAGGCTGGAGGTTGGAGTGAAACCTGTCACGAGCCGCATCCATTTAAAAAAAAAAATATATATATGTATATATTCTTGACATTTTAGTATCTGGCTTATCAATGTTTTATACTCTGAAAGGTTTTTGCCGACGCTTTAGTGGCTCATTTTGTAGCTTTTCGATACTCAAGTTCTATCTCACAGACTTTCTATGCGTGCTGTTTTCTACCCTGGTTCAATAAACGTCCTAATGAACTTCCAATAAATGCACTTCAGTCCCTTGTTTCTTTGTGGAAATAGTTTGGCTGCGGCTCCGCGTCAACCCGCCAACTCCATTAATTCTGGCTGATGTGTCGCCCTGACCCCCGGTCGGGGTCGGCGCTTGACGGACAGCTGCAGGGTTGGAGGTTCAAAGCGGCTTCGCGCCGGCCAATCCTCCGAGGACGCCGCCGTGGCCTCCGGTCTGACCCGCATCTTTACCCCCCTCCTCCCGACCCCTGACCCGTCTGCCCGGTCCTGCCACGCGGCAAAAGGTAAGATCGGAAGAGAAAGAAGAAATAATGAGGGGGACAGAATGCGACTGCTGCAAATTGTCCTCCAAAGGCCGAGTCAAAGGTCAGGCGGCGCGGAGGTGGGAGGGGCAGAGCGGGGCAGGGTTCTGGCCGACTCGGCTTTGTCTGGAGCCGCTCGGAGTTCAGAACATCTGTGGTGACACATCGACCGACACAAATGTCACGCCTCTGGGAAAATATCAAATTACCCTGTCGGAAATCCTCCACTTTTTTTGATATGCCTTCAAATAAAAGGTACACAAACCTTATGCAACTTTAATCAAGCGGTGCATCAGCAGCAGCAGCAGTCTGGCGTTATCTCTTCAAATACATATATTCAAATTTATCTCCGTGTGTTTTATCGGCTGAGCTGCGAGGATTAGGCAGAAATGCAGGTGACATTTTGCTGAGCGCAATTACTGCCGAGGAAAAAAAGAAAAAAAAGAAGTATTTTTTTTCAAAAGATATTTCTGTAAAGAGATGTATTCCAAACTCGGGCAGCACTTTGTTCCCCTTGGAAGTGATTCGTCTTTAGCTCACGTCTGCTCTTGGTTTCCCCAGACTGATATCCCGGCCGACTGATCATCACGCCGCAGGAGATTCCAATCTTTAGCTCGTCTTTGGTGCGAAACGCGTAAAGTGTCAAAGTTAAAACCGGTGAAATTATTCGATGCTATAAAAACCCCGAATTAACCTGAATTAAGCTTTAAAGGACGCGTCGCTCGACCTTCATCTCCCTCTCTCAGGATAAACTATCGAAGACCCTGCAGGGGGCGCCATGTTTAGCCCTCTGTTTACAGCCTTTCACATGTTTGGAAGAGGAAGACACTGAAGGCGGTGTCAGAGGGCGGAGTCAACACCTGGACGGGGGGGCCGTGACATCGATGCATTAAAAACAAAAAAAAACAAAAAAAAAAAACAGTGGCCAGTCGAGGTACTGCAGCCAAAAATCCCACGCGGCCCAAACAAACAAACAAAAAAAAAAACCTCCGTCGCAATTCTCTGTATTGTTGCGGCGTCCAGTCGTCTCCTCTCAGCCAACTGTGTTTGTCAGTGCTGGTGTGTTTGTGAACGGAGCCCAGGTTCCTGTCTGCTGCTCAGCCAATCAGGACAACTGGAGGCACCTGTTGGGGATTCGGGCCTGTTTGAGCACCGCTGACCGCCGTGCTGCGGATGTTATTCCAGGTATTCCCGCCAGATATTTGGCTGCTTTTCTTTATAACATGTGGTGTCACGTGACCGGGAAGTTTATTGTTCCTGTTGTGTTGTACAGTCGCTTCTTCCAACCACGACGCTGGCTGAAGGTTCCCGATTCTTCGTGGCTCTGTCGTCTGCCTGCTGCCTGCGCTGGTGAGTACAGTGGCCGTTAGACTCGATGTTGTTGACTTGCTGGCTGTATTGTGCGCTCACTGCCTAAAGTCAAAGTAAGTCGAGGTGGAATTTTGGGTTGTTTTGCTCTTTACCGTCATTTTCAAGCTCCAAGCGAAATACTAGAATCCTCGTGCCCGTAGTTGGAAATGACCCTAATATGTACATATACAACGTTCAGTGACAATATGAACCCCCCCCCCCCCCCACCACTTCCACTCCCACTCCCACTCCCACAATCAAAGCATCAGTTTTAGCAGGGAGTCAAAACTCAGAAGGAGGCTGTAAACAACAGGCTCAGTTTGATGCGTCCTGCAGGTGTAGAGAGTGCGTTGGATCAAAACTGACAAAATGTGAAGATATGAAAATGGGCAGAACACAGTTTTCTTTTTAAACTCTGCTTTTTCACATTTTATACAATTGTTTATACATTTTTTTGATATAATACAATTCTCTTTTTTTTTTTTTTTTTTTTTTAAAAGAAGTATGCTCTCTCTTAGTTTTTTTTTGTTACCTCTTTTGAACCACGCTGCAATCTCCCCACGGCAGGTTTAATAAAAGGCTCTCTTATCTTATCTCAGCATCCAGTTGTTGCTTTTGGACCTGAATAACAGAGACGTTGGACTGAACTTGATAGAAATCTGTCTTTGAGTCAGAAATATAATCTGTCTTGTGCAAAATTAACTTTTAATGAACGATTTGACCATAACCTTTTGTTGTGACACATGGCACTGTGTGTGTGTGTGCGTGTGCGTGTGCGTGTGCGTGTGTGTGTGTGTGTGTGTGTGTGTGTGTGTGTGTGTCTGTCATTATGAAGCTAAATGGAGACACAATGAAGCTGCGTTTCCATTTTCTAGAATTGCGCAAAACCTAAATATGGCAATAAAAAACTGCTGATGGAAACGGCTGTTATGTTTGGACGGAGGAGGAGGCGGAATATTTTTTTCCAAGTCATCAAAGAGAAAAAATATAACAAACAACGCATTCTTGACAGCAAACAACTGTAAACAAACGAAAGCAAACGTAATTTGTGTTAAAAACTCGCAGGACGAGAGAATTACAGCTGATGCTCTTCACACCATTCAGTGGAAACACCTGCAAATTGTACTTTAGAAATATTGCTTTTATTTCTGGGAGAAACTGTGATGGAAACGCAGCTCGAGTGACCTTCTGCCTCTTCGGGTGACGCTGGAAGCTGTTTAAAATGGGCTCACGGTCCTCCAGGCGGCCGTGTGGCGACAGGAAGCTTTGTCGAGAGTGCGTCAGGGAAGTTTCATCTCAGGCAAGACAAAAAAAACAACCAAACCAAACAAAAAAACTGCCGGCGTTGATCCTTGAGTTTGCGAACTCTGGATGACAAAGTGGCGTTTGCAGCAGCTGCGGCGAAAAGGTCAGGGTTGTCGATGTGTTTTTGCATGAGGGATTGAGTGAGGACGCCGCAATTTAGCAGCCGTTTCAGCAGGAAGAGCAGCGGTATTAATCAAGCCCGTCCCTCCTCCTCCTGTGTGTGTGTGTGTGTGTGTGTGTGTGTGTGTGTGTGTGTGTGTGTGTGTGTGTGTGTGTGTGTGTGTGTGTGTGTGTGTGTGTGTCTTTTATGTCCCGCATCACTCACTCTGAAGCCCATTCAGCAGGCGGGAGGCCTCGCCGGATGGTTAGACATCGCCCCATAAACACAAGGTCTCGGCTTTCGCCTCCCAAACAAGCTGCCGTGTGTCTCCTGCTTAAGTGTCCTTGAGCAAAACGGTGGCGGTCCGGCCAGGATGGATCTCCGACGCTGCGGGACAAACGCCACCACGTAGCACAAGTTTAACGAGCAGCGTTTACGCAGAGCGGGCCGGCGTTAAGAACTATCAGACGTGCAGCATCCAGCTTCTCATCATCCTTGGCATCTCTGGTTTGATGAAATCTGTTTTTTTTTTTTGTTTTTTTTCCTTTTTGCATCCCTGCCTGTGAAAGCAGGTCAAAATTTAAATAGCTGAAAATAGAACATCTGGCTGGGCCTTGTCAGTCAGCCGTGTGTAATGAAATATGGAAATTGGGCCACTCTTCAAAGAGATGAGGGCCTCTCTGTGCCGTCCTGGGTCTCCAGCACCCCCCCCACACTACCTCCCTCTACCCATCAGCCCCAGCGGAGCCCCACCCCTCGGAAACGTGTGCTACATTTCCAGGTGCTGCTGCCGCAGCCCGGTCCGCGGCCGCTGCCAGCTCGTTAGCGCTCGCAGCCTGGCGGAGCTGGCAGCTGGCATCATTAAACTTCAAACCGCCTTTCGACCCGGGGTGCTGCTCCTGCTGCTGCTGCTCCTGCTGCTGCTGCTAGTGCTGGTGCTGCTAGTGCTGTTGGTGGTGCTAGTGCTGTTGGTGCTGCTAGTGCTGCTGGTGCTGCTGCTGTTGGTGCTGCTGCTGGTGCTGCTAGTGCTGGTGGTGCTGGTGCTGCTGGTAGTGCTGCTGCTGCTGCTGGTGCTGCTAGTGCTGGTGGTGCTGCTAGTGCTGCTGCTGCTGGTTCTGGTGGTGATGATGGTGCGACGGGTGCTGGTGGTGCTAGTGGTAGTGTTGTAGTGCTTGGGATTGGTCTTGGTCTCAAGGCCACTTTCTAAAGGTTCTGGTCTCGTCTCGGACTCTGAGGCGTTTTTACTCTGTCTGGTCTCAGTCTCCCCCTTATTCCTAGTTCTTTTATTATTATTATTATTATTATTATTATTATTATTATTATTAATTCTAGGAAGAAAAGTTTTTTTTTTTTTTAATGGTTCAAAATAGTTATCAAATTAGCAAAATGTTTAAGAAAATCCACCTTGCTGAAAAGAGATGTTGCTGTTCCCTTTAGAAGCAAACTTGAATTTAAAATAGATACTGGTCATTTCTTTTTGTCTGTTTTGTTGTTATTTTTCATTGATGTATAAAGTCTTGGTCTGGTCTTGGTCTTGAACTCCAAATGTCTTGGTCTGGTCTCGATCTCGATGCTCTGTAGTCTTGATAATGTCTTGGTCTCGGTTGGTGCTGTCTTGACTACAGCACCAGCTGGTGCTGCTACGCCGCTAGAATCTACGCCGCTGTTGTCATGTGATTCTCTGGAGGCCACTTGTCCAGGTCCATACTTGGATTATTGCCCATTAAGACTTGACGGAATACATTAAAACAACTTTACACGTCAGTCTGTTCAACGTTTTGCAGCAGCGCTACCACCCCCGGCCACTAGGTGGCAGTCGGCATTAGCAGTTAGCGTCAGAACCGCAGGGCCACCCAGCAGCAACTCCTCCCCCAGTTGTTCGTCAAACCTAAATATGCTGCGAGCTGCTGGGATGCAAACACAGAGACGAATGAATAATTAAAGGTCCAGTGTTGCATGTAAACATCATTAAATCAGACTTAGAATCAGAGATTTGATGAGCTGGAGTTAATTCATAGTTCTGACCCGCTCGTTAAACATTCAGATGAATCACTGCAGTCTCCTGTCGTGTACATGCGCTTGACAAGGAGTCAACTGGACCCCCGACGCGACACTGGACCCACATTAGCAAGTGTTGACTGCCGACTGGGCTCAGCACTTCAGTCAGATTTACACAAAGCATGAGCAGCGATGAGCTTCGTCTTTGTGACACAGTGGTGTGACTGAGATCCTCTGGTCCACGTGCTGAGGTTGAGCTTCATTCAGAGTCGACGCTCCAGCCTGCTGACAGTCTTGTCCAGTTGTTTCCAGTGAGGAAAAACCAGCGTCTGCGGATGACCCACGGAATCTCTGGACTGTGAAGAGCAGAGCAGAATTCCATCAGGAAGGGCTTTGCAGTTCTGGCAGCTTCCCTTGTTTTTCCCGCTCACCGCCAGAGGCGGCCGGAGAAACAACCGTATTTACCATAATTGAGTTAATGTCGGTGTTTTTATTTTTATTTTTCTTAATGCGTCGCTGCGATGAGACGCTGGCTGTATTCCGCCGGGTGCTCGGCCCTCCGGGGGGGGGCTCAACCTAAACGCTCTCCGGATGTGATTTTCTTTTGCAGATATTGCTTCCAAATAGATTGTCGTCCATCTCCTCCTCCTCCTCCTCCTCCTCTCCCCCTCCGTCTCTGTCTTCCCTCCCAGTGATAAAACAAGATTTAATTTGCATTCAATCAGGCTCAGGTGAGGCAGAGCCGCCATATATCGCCAAACGCTGCTCCCGCCGGAGCCACAAACCGCATCAGGCTCCATTATCATTCCCTCCTTTCCTCACGTCTCTTCTCCTTCTCTTCCCTTGTGGTTTTGTTTTAACACCCCACACTGGGGCACAAACACAGACTCGGTAATTTCCGCCGTGACGGAGTCATGAATGATAATGGCTTGATTATTTGGTGAAAATTGCTCTCTTTAGATTCATTCCGTGTTTGGTGATAATTGAGAATCTTTGTGGGTCCAGAAAATACCAAAGTGTTCCGCTGACTGCCCTCCGACACTCCCACAATCTTTGTAATCTCGTTGCTGGATTCCCTTTCTCTCCCGCTCTCGCTCTCTCCCTGTCTCTCTCTCTCTCTCTCTCTCTCTCTCTCTCTTTCTTATGGCCGGTAGAAAACTCATTTCAGTGCTGTCGAGGAGTGAAAAAAAAAAAAAATCTGCCGATAAATTTCATTAAATCAGAGTATTACAATTCCAGACGGTTCCAATAGAAATGCTGCACCCTCCTACTGGGAGCGGCGCAGGGCGGGAGGGTACAAAGCTCCCCTGATACCTTCAAGTGCATCAGACGATCTCAGACTCTGCCTTTGTCCTCCGGCCATCTGCAGCGATCTTCTGTCTCTCACCTTAAAAAACACCGTCCGACTGCTCTTTGAATACTGGCATCTGTGTTTTTTAACAACATTTTAATCGCGAGCGAGAAATGTGCTGCATTGAAATGCGTTGTTGGAAGAAAAATACGAAAAATTGACAAAAAGGCCGAAAAGTTTGTTTCGGTAAAGCGACAGTGTGAAAGTGCGACCTCTAGTGGTGGAACTGCATTGCGTCATTGTCCCTTTAATTGGCCACTGAGCTCCTCTGGATGTGTCCTGATCGCTGAACGCTGAGGGAGTTTTTTTTTTTTTTTTTTTTCCTGCTGCAATGGTGAAATTTTCTACCCCAGAATACGAGGCCACAAATTCTATTAATATGCCCTAATAGCGGAGAGGAGCGCCCCCTGGCTGCTAATGATGCTGCTATGTGTCCGGTATCGGTGCAACAAAACAGAGCAAGAAGGAAAAACCTTTTATTGTTAATGTGCAGGAAAGAAGAGCCGTTAATAGGTCTGAGTTTGCTGCTGCGAGGACCGCAGCTTGAGCTTCTTCCTCTCTCTGCTCCTTAACGAGGTCCTGGTGTAGTCTCTCTCTCCCTCTCTCTCTCTCCCTCGCTTTTATTTATTTATCTTTTCTTTCTTTCTTTCTTTTTTTCGTACAAACACATGAGCAGGAGGTTAATTGTTGCAGTGGAAACTGGCGGCGTGGGCGACTCGCTCCCTAAAACATCTTTAATGAGGTGTGTGTGTGTGTGTGTGTGTGTGTGTGTGTGTGTGTGTGTGTGTGTGTGTTGATTCGTTGGTTCTTCGGAGACCTTGTGCATTGATCGACCCCCCCCCCCCCCCGTTGTTCCTCCCCTCCTCCGCCTGCTCCCCCCCAGGTCACTGGGATGAGACCCCCCCCCCCCCCCCCCACGACCTCTGACCCCTCGACCTTTGGGCCTTGCACTGCCATTCTCTGTGTGTCATTTCCAAGTGCTCTACACATGCATCATCATACATCCAAGTCGCTCCCTATGGTTGGCCGGTTGTCGGGGGAGCGGGTGACCCCTCCCCTTTCCCCTCCACCCCTCCGGCCATGCGCTCACCCTCGAACCCTGCGACTGGATCGAGCCAGTTCTTTCAAAGAGCAGCTTTTCAGTTGCAAAGCTGCACGCTTGCAGTTGTTGTTGAATTTTTTTGGCAGCTGCAGTCGCTGCAGGCGTCCACGGGGAGGCAGCAGAGTGCCTGCAGTTCGGAGGGGGCGACCCCGCTCTGTAAGCAGTTGACCCTGGTGGTGGCGGTGGAGGGCCGGCTGCCACGCTTCATGAGGCGGAGAGCAGAAAAAAAAAAAGAAAAACCCCATCGGTGGGACTGGAGCAGCAACCCTTCGGACGCCATCTGCCACCTCTCAGCGGCCGTGACAGGTGGCTCCGCCCCCCCGCCAGCTGCCGCCGCCACCGGCATCTGGCCGCAGCCACGGCAACTTTTCTTCTTCCTCCTCCTCGTCCTCGTCGTCGTCGTCGTCGTCTTCGGCGACTCGCTTGCACTTGTGTGGCGAGTTGGAGTGGAGTTCGACTGCGGAGATCCGAGGCGCCGGATCAGCGATGGCAGCGAAAATTCAAAACCGCCCGCAGCCTGAGGGAAGCGAACAGGAATTAGGAGACGGTTCGGAGCTTCGGCGGGACGGGTGAGAAGAGATGTGGCCTCAGGTGGGATGTGCTCGATCTGCAGGTGGAGAGAGAGAGGGAGGGAGAGAGCAGCGATGAAGCACTCAGAGACGACGCAGACGCAGCAGAGCTGATTGTTAAATAGATTTAAGCCTGAGGTGAATACCTGCCTTATTTTCTGTGTGAGGAGTCGGAGGAGGAGAGGCGGTGAGGACCTGCAGCCACATATTAACTGGGTTCAGAGTCGATATTTAGCCTCTCCGACTCCTCCAGGGCCTGCAGAAGGCGTGGGTGTTGATCTCACACCTTTTAAATCCAAAATCCACAAGGTTCTTTAGAAACTTCTGGAATAGACCTGGTTCTAACCCTCTCTTTGTTCCGGCAGCGCTGCTGGATTGTGGAAGTTTGAACTCCACCCAGACGTTGAAAACATCCGCACGAGTTGGCAACACGCACGCACATCGCAGAAGATTGGGTGTGCTCTACTGGAACTGCATTAAACAGTGCGTCATCGGGCGACAGTCGCACAGATGCTGTGCAGAATCATTCAAGATCAAACTCTGATTTCAGAGTGTTGCACTGAGGTGGAATCACGCAATCGCACTCCTGCGACACTCCCACCGAAAAACAAACCAAAAACCCTCTGTGCCGGTCCCGGCCCAGAAAGACGCCACGCTCCAACCCATTCCCGCCCACAGAGGGCAGTACAACCCCTCTGAAGTGGACAGTGGCGAGAAGAAGACGGCAGCGGGGTAACGTCGGACCGAGGCTCCGTGCTTCTGTGTCGGCGGAGCAGAAAACAGCAGCCGCCTCTTCCTGCTGCATCGCTGCCCCGTAATTCAGTTGGATGAAAGAAAAACAAGGACGGCGGCTGGTGTGTGTGTGTGTGTGTGTGTGTGTGTGTGTGTGTGTGTGTGTGTGTGTGTGTGTGTGTGTGTGTGTGTGTGTGTGTGTGTGTGTGTGTGTGTTGAGTGTGTGGGGATAAAATGTTGAGCAAGACGATCCGGGGCGTCCGATTAGGCTGTGATTAACCAATCACAGCCCAGCGCCGCCACCGCCGCCGCCCCGTAACACAATCGCCGCCTGGCTGCGGCGTTGAGTCACGTCCCGCTCAGATTTAACGACCTCTTAAAGCAAATGTGCTTTCTGCGGACGGCGTTAATTCCTGCCGGCCGCTGCTTTAGGGCCTCGTGTGGAGACGTGACGGCTGCGGTCGGGGGGGAGTGGGGGGGCGCCGCCTCCGGGGCAGCGTAGATCAAGTGGCAGCGACTGGTTACGAGGCTCCGGAGGCGAGAAGCGACTCGGTTAAAGAGCTCCTGGGCTCCAAGTGAGGCAGGATTTACTCGCCGCTGTTTTTAAGAAGTGCTAATTTGCGTTGAAACACCGCAGCTTGGGTTTGTTTATGGTCCCCGCTACGACTTTACGGGCAAATATCGTCGTCCCGCGAGGCTCCTTTCGAAAAGGAAATAAAAAAAAAATCCCTTTTTAAAAGGAAGTGTAAACCAATTTAAGAGTAAATAATAGAAAAGGAGAGAAGCTCGCTCCATATTTCCTGTAGTCTGCAAAGGGTTTTATTTTTTTCCGAGAGACGCGGCGGGCGGCGGGTGACTCGCTGAAAACAATATGCAAATGTTGTCCCATATATCCGTGTCAGAGATGTAAAGCAAACTTTTTTTTTTTTTTGTTTCTTGATCTGCTCGTGTCGATGCGTCAGCGGCCACGGAAAAGAAACTCCAGCCAGGTTCCAACGCTGCTGCTGCTGCTGCTGCTGCTGCTGCTGCTCTCCGCCCTCGTATCGCCCGCCGCCCGCTGGCTTTAACCTCAACTCCCGCCGGAGGCCGACGTCCGTCTCTTCCGCCTGATTGGCCCTAACGGACAATAGAGCAGTTGGGTGTCCGGCCGACGGTCCAGGTTAGCTGTTGACCCAAAGACCCGAGTTTGAGACGTAGATTTGGCGATGATTAAAGATTAAACGGAGGGAAAATGACGCGACGAGGGCCGACTGTTTTTTTTTTTTTTTTAATCCTTTTTTTTAAATTTTTTTTTATCTCAGTCTGTTTTCGGAGGGAAACGCCACCAAAAGGGTCCGGTGGGAGCGAGGGTCCTACTGGCCTGGACGGGGAGAGAAAACATGAACGGGTAAATTCACTGGAAATAATTTGTTTTGAAACAAATTGTCGCTGTCTGCAATTTGCCTCATTACCATTTGGTGGCACCAAATCTTACACTTTGGCCCTTTAAAGGTGCGTCAGTGTGTGTGTGTGTGTGTGTGTGTGTGTCAGATCTACAGTACGACAGAACATAAATACAGCGCATTATTCTTCGACGGCAAACGACTTTACAAAGGCTCTAAATTAATTTTTAATTCCGTTGAGGAGTAATTTATCATCTGGCTGTTGAAGCAACACTGACTGTGTGAGGGGCGTCTCTTGACTCAAGCAAACATTGCTGCATTTGTCATCGCACACGCTACACTCACAGATAAATTCACTTTTAAAAGCTCATTACATTTCATCTTAGTCAACCCCCGGGTGGCCGTTCAAAGAACTGCAGCTCCGGGCACTTTTGCATTTTCATCATTTCCGTGGCAAAACGTGAACGTGTTCATGAAACTGGAAAGAAAGGAGTAAAAGTAAAACACACACACACACACACACACACACACACACAGCTGAACGACTGAGACTCGGGAATAAAACGCTCACAGCTCCACGTCTGACAAACAACACGTTCCCTTATTTGCGAAACCTAATGGCTCAAAAACATTCCGACCATTCTGCTCACGCTCGCGTTAAAGCGCGAGGACTTTTAAGAGCCTTGGATAATGTTCTCCGAGGGTAATAAATGATATGTGACAGTCTCCCACATTCCAAATCAAATGAGGTGGAAATATGTATTTCAAGGTGTGATAACACACCTCTGTGGCGCGCGTGCTCCTATTACAGACGCTCCGAAGCGTCTTATTTCACCTGCAGGTAACGGCAGGCGCTGGGAAGGAAAATTACATTAAGTAAAAAAAAAAAAAAAAAAAAAAAAAAAAGAAGAAGAAGAAAAAAAAAAAAACTGGGCTGAATATTAAAAAGGTGAAATACTGCAGGCATTTAGACAGGAATTGCAACGAGGGTGGTTTTTATTGTGAGAGAAGAAAGAGAAAAAAAAAATCTGAAGGCTTGTTTCACTTTTAACAGTTTAGATGTTAAATTTTAATAACGGACCAAATGTTGAGGTGTTGCTAATCCGGAAATAATGATGACAGAAAATCAGACATCCTTCCACCCCGACGCTGAATAATTTTGTTTTGCACGTTTCCTTTGGATATATGAAAAAATATCTGCTATTTCGGCTACATAAGGTCACAACCGCCTTCACCCCTGCCCTCCCCCCAAAAAAACAAAAAAAACATAAACCCGAAACAACTCCAATCGTATCCGACATCATTACGCTGCGCTGCCATATTTGCAGCGCAGTGGAAGAAGAGACAAATGTCCCAAATCTCCCTCTTTCACACTTCCATCGAGTTCTAATCCCATTGCCGCTTTATTGCCTTCATTTGTCTCCAGCGTTATCGTTCCGCGAGCTGATTGGCAGTCCCAGCAGATGCTTTTTTGGCGGCGGCCCCTCCCCTCCGCTCCGCTCAGCTCCGCTCCGCTCGCCGCGGAAGGGAAAAACGGCGCGGGCCAGGCGTGATGGAAGCGCGTGTTGGCGCCGCCACGCACCTCCATCTTCTGATCATCTGTTATCTTTGACTGAACATATTGGATTATTGATTCAGGCCTCTGATGTGTTTCTCCGCCTGTTTTCTTTTTCTTTTTTCCCCCCTTTCCGAAGGGCAGTGGCGGTCTAACACACACACACACACACACACACACACACACACACACACACGAGAAAACATCAGATGTGGCGCCGAGATCCAGCCTGGAGCTGTCCGTGGTGCTGAAACACGGATCGCGGCATTTCAGGCTGTAAAATAATGATTGAATGTCACGTTCTCGGCTTCTTATGACATGAAAACACTTGAGGTGGACAGTTGGTTGGCTCAGATGGTTAAAAGTGCACATAAGCAGCATTTAATTTCTTTAGAGAAATAACTCTTTTTTTTCTTTTTCTTCTTTTCTTTCAAAGCTGTAGCTGGCAGTCGACTTTTAAGAATTTAATCCTATGAAATATGATCCATTTGCTTTGAGGCCCTTTTCTCTGGTAAAATGTTTAAAGTGATCTGAAATTAAATCAAATTTCGAAACATGAAAACTCTTTTAACTCTCGCCCCGGTTGTTCTGCGCCGTCGTGTGACGCAGTTCCGTGTGAGCAGGCGTCGCTCCGGGGCGCGGCCTTGAAGAATGTGGCCACATTTGGAGCAGTAGCGTCGTCACAGCGCTGCCTGGTGGGCGTTTCCAGCGTTACTCACACACGCTGACTCACCCGGGACGGACGCCGGGGCCAGGCGGCGAGTGGGCCGTTGTTGTTGCTGACAGTCGGTGGCAGTCGCCAGAACCGGACAGCAGGAGCTTCTCTCCGGCCGCTCCGAGACCTCGGCTCTCGGCAGATCCCATTTGATGTTATTGTTATTTTTTTTGGTATTTTTGTTCCGGCTCGTCTGCCGCGGCAACAAAAAAAAGCAACATTTTGTAAACGCACTTGACAAGCGTAAACACACTTTAAAGACTGTAGTTTTAACCTTCGCTGAGTCGGAGGCACTTTCTGGGCTGCAACCTCCACTCTGATAGCGTCCTTGTGTGCATCCTCCCCTGATGTGTGCCTGTGTGTGGTGTAGTGTGTGCGTAGATGAAATGAATGTGTGTAGAAAGGAGGAGAGGGGGGGGGGGGCACGGCAGGTATCACTTTGATGGTTCCTCAGGAGGATCAATGAATGAGGACAGCCTGACGATCAGCAGAAGGAGGGGGGAGGGGCCTGTCAACAGCAGGAGAGAAGCAGGAGAATGCAGGCCAATGAATTTTATTGATGTTACTGCTGCCGTGTGTGTGTGTGTGTGTGTGTGTGTGTGTGTGTGTGTGTGTGTGTGTGTGTGTGTGTGTGTGTGTGTGTGTGTGTGTGTGTGTGTGTGTGTGTGTGTGTGTGTGTGAGAAAGACGGATTGACCAGAGACGCCAGGCCTCTCCTGCTGCCAAGGCACATTAATTGTATATCAGTAATTGGCTGCTGCTGCTGCTCCTCCAGTCTGCGGCGGAACTTGGCGCCGCGTCGTGTCACACACTATGGATGCGTCCCTGCAAGTTCATTTAAATGCACGTTGTGGCAATTAAAACGTGCACAAAAAGAAAGAAACGTCCGCCTGCTTCTCCTCGGTCAGGTGGCGTTCTCTTAACGCTAGCCGCTCGATGCTAATGCTAATGAAATTGGGGGAAATTGTTTTTTTTTTTTTTTGTTTTACGCCCTGCAAAATTCAGTTCCTGCCGGTCGGCCCGGTGATTGTAGTAGCTGTTGGGTATTCATGAAGTGGGAACAGGCGACCGGCTTTTATTTCATGCATAATCTCAGCGGCTGACTGATGAACTCGGCTGCTGGTAATTAGACGGGGGAGGAAAATATTTAGCGGCAAGGAGAGCGAGTCCTTTCTTTGCTGCAGAAATCTGTGTTTGAAATTGCGTTCGTGCCCCCGGAACTGAACTTTGCCCCCCTAGTGGCGGCGTGGCGTCTCTGCATTACTACCTCCTGGTTTCCTTCTGAGAGATGTGGTGCAAAACTTGTGTAATCTTTTGTAAATTTCGCCAAAATAAACGTCCATATTACTATTTACAATTGGGCTGTTTTTTTTTTTTTTTTGTAATATTTCCGGTTGACTTTGCAAATTGTGACGAGAAAAATGTAATTACCCTTGTAATCTGTCATCTGAAGGCACTGGACTTGACGTGAGGTTAATGGAAATAGAAAGAACCAACTGGGGATCAAACTTTGTTTATAGACTGTAAAAAAAAAAAAAAAAAAGTGTCTCAGTTCTCTGTTAAACCTCTGTGCTGTTGAAGCACCACACACACACACACACACACACACACACACACACACCTAGACACACACACACACTCCTACAGACAGGCCCTCCGGGGACCTGCTCCTGCCGCCCCCAGCTGTCCGCAGGAATTAGCGCCACGCGGCGCCGCTAATGCGAGCAGATTGGCGTCTCAGCCGTTCGGGGAGAGAGAAAAAAAAAAAAACATCTGCGCGACATCCGAGGACACGTCTGCGCCGGCACGTCCTTGTTTTTTATTTTTAAACGATCTCCTCGCTGACCTGCTGCCAGGTTTGGGGGCGTGTCCACGGACGTTCTGCTCGTCACTCGTCCACCGGGTGTCATCCTGCCTCCCTCTCTTCCCTCCGTCTCTGTTTTCTATTTTAGTTTCCATCTGTTTGTTTATCTCTCCAGCTCTTTTTCTCCTCCTCCTTCTTCTTCTTCTTCTTCTCCTAGTTTTTTTTTTCTTCCTTCCCCTTCTGCCGGCAAACAGAAGCGGCTGCCAAGAAGCGGCTCTGCCGGCCCGCTTGGAATTTACATATGTAAATGAGAGCTGAGGCTGCTCGTAAATCTGCAATTAGGCAAATAGCTGAAGCTTACAAACAGCGTCGCTCCCCATTACTTTACCAATAATAGGCTTTCTTGTGTACTGAGCTGGATTGGCATTGCCGTCCATCCACCGCCACCCGAACCCGACCGGCGCCGTACCTCCTCTGCTGCTCCCAAATATATAGAAAGGCAGGCCTGACTTCTTCTCCTTTTTTTTTTTTTTTTTTTACATTTCTGCTTTTAAGGTCAGAAGAGCTCATCAGCATGTATTCTTCAAAGCGCAGCGTTTCCATTTACATACGCGGCTCAGTGGAAGACTTTGAGAGTGGCGCTGGGATGGTGGGAGGGTTTAATGAGTTGTAAAGGTCGAAGGTTCAAAACCGAGAGTCTGGAAATTAGCACACAGCTAATGGTCGTCGCACGGACCAATCAGGAGTGGCGCAGCTCCTGAGTTTGCAGCCTCACTCGTCCTCTGACTTGCGGCAGGTTGTGAGAAATAAGGAGCCATGAGTTCAGGTCCGTCGAAAGGAAACCCGTCCTTCATGGTTGGTTCTCTGGTTCTGTGGTTCCCTCGGAGGCTTGCAAAGCTCGGACCAGCGAGTCTTCGCTCCATATCAGAAAATTGCATCTTCATGAAAAAAGTAAAAAAAAAAAAAAAAGAGACTATAATAATAATCATAATGAATGATGATAAACTGGCGATGAACCCAACCCAGTTTCCAACTTGGGTAACCTGGTTCCCCTGCTCAAAGTTCTCCCTCCACTCTGCTCCTGGTGTCTGGTGCCAGCAGCAGATAAGACGGCGGCTCTTGCTGCAGCGTCCAGGACTTTATCTTCTGGAGCGACTGCGACCCGCCTGCGCCGAGCACGAGGGGACGGCGCCGCTTCTTCTAAAGAGGGAATCAGACGAGGGATTCTGGGTCCGGCCCGCCGTCTGGAGGAGCCGATTCAGGTCGGCCTCCGGTTTTATCCGCTCCGCTCCTCTCCCCCCCCCCACAGTTTTTTTCCCCTCCTCCTTCGCTCCCTGCGCCGCTCACTCATGTTTCTCTGGCAGCGACTCACACAGTCGCTCAAAAGATACGACTTATCGGCTCCGGCATGTTGTTAAAATAAACAGCGAGAGCGAGCGCTTGGAAAATGAGCCAGCGAGACTCGGGGAAGGGGGGAGGTGGAGGGGGGGCGAGGGAGGAAAACCAGAGAGGGTTTTTTTTTTTTTTTTTTGCGTCCAAGGGAGACGGAAGTTTGTGGCGTTTGTTGTTTTTAGCCTGCAGACTGAGTGCGGCGGCCTGCCCAGTGTCTCCACCCAGCTGCGAGTCGGAGAGCTGAAGAACCCGGACGAGACGTTCGGGTTCTTCACCTGGAGGTTTTGGTCGCGGCTCGGCGCGAGAACAGGTTGCGTGTAAAAACACAACAACAAACCCTGAAGCGTTTTAGACAAACGTGATTTGGATGATGCAGACTCAGCTTGTTGTGAAAGTGCAGCTGTGTCTGGTTGGAAGTTGGAGAAGTTGGGAGTTTAAAAAAAAAAAAAGGTCATGTGACGCAGCAGGAATGGGATCATGGCTGTCGAGGTGTCTAGCCCCCCCCCAGTCAATGGCAGCTCTAATGGCTGCTGCCACTGCTTGAGTTTTTCTGCTGTTGTTGTTCTTTTTCCTCTTTCTCTTTTTTTCTCTCTTTCTCCTCGTCGTCTCCTCTCCAACGGGACTATTTCGGAGGCGGGGTCAACCGCCCGAGGTCACGGCGGCCTCGGCAGCCGCAGGAAAAGCAATCGGGCCGGCCCGCCGTGCGCTTGGCAGATGATTTCATCTCAGGGACAAACCTTTTATGTATTTGTTTTTTCCCGGCAAACACGGCGTCCAGAGGAAAATGACAAATGTTGCGTCGGCCGCTCTTCACGCTGCGACTCCTTTGTTGTTGTTGTTTTTTTTTTTTTTTTTTTTACTTGTTTTTGCGCCAGAGCCAAACTATGCGGCGGCCTTGAAAGGCGGCCAGCGTCCTTCCTTCCTGCAGCGGCTCCAGCTCGCCGCTAATGACGGCGGCGCCGCTGAAAGATGCAGATGAGGAGCCGCCGCTCTGGCCGGGAGTGAATGTGGTGCGTCGCGCTTCCACTCGTCCTCATGATTTCCCCGCCGTAATGAGCCGCCGGAACCACGGCGCCGCCGCAGCCGTCCCTCCTCTCGGGGCCTCGTCGCGTCTCCTGCTGTTTAGTTATTATTGTTTCTAATAAGACAACACGGCCGCGCACTTCATCATATCGTCTTTGAGGCTGGATCATTTTTCTCTCAACTCAATTTCCCAGAGTTTGAAAGACTCGAGTGAGGAGGGAGGCTGAAACA
The DNA here is from genome assembly GCF_046127955.1 of Nelusetta ayraudi. Lineage (NCBI taxonomy): Eukaryota > Metazoa > Chordata > Actinopteri > Tetraodontiformes > Monacanthidae > Nelusetta > Nelusetta ayraudi. The sequence continues at coordinate 613,976 of NW_027466244.1, forward strand.
AAGCATTGCATTGTGGGAAGTGGAAGTGGGAGACATGGTTCTAGAACACACAGTCGCTGTCAAATCTGTCCTGGGAGGAAATACAAAATGACTTTCTGCACTGGGCCTCTGTACAGCATGTGTACCGCTAATACTACAAATCCCAGAATGCTCTGCTCAATCAGGACAGGATGTGGAATGCAGGATATCATTATCACTTCATTGGTTTATTGTTGCTTCATTTTTAAAATTATTATTGGCATTTGTAAATTTATTGGAAAATGGTTGCTGTTGAAATTTAAATCTGAAGGCTGCAAAGAGAAAAAGCGTATGATTTTTTTAAAATTTATTTGTTCAGTTTATTTTTTTCATGAGCTTTTTAATTTGAAATTCAGTTGTGCATTGGTGCAGTGAAGTGTCGTCACTGTTCCATCTGGAGGAAGATTTCTTCAATAAATGTCAATATTGGCCAGCTTCAATGTCCAGGTATTAAGATTTGGCCCACTGCGTATTCGAGTCCTGCGCTAAAGCGAAATGAAATGGTCCTTTGGGAAGCCCCGCCCCTTGGTTGCATTCGCTGTCATGCTTTTGTGCCGCGGCAGAGCCTTGCTGAGCCAGCAGGGGGCAGTAGATGGCGTTCTAATGGCGACTGTCAATCATCATCCTCCAATCAAACTGAGACTTCTTGGTCCGGAGCGCACAGACACTCGGCCGGCCTCCAGCTGAGCAGCGAGTGGAGGGCCGTCGTCATGGCGATCGGTCGCTGCAGGCCAGCGTTCCCAAGTCCATGTCGATACACAGGGAACAATGCATTCAAGACATAACAACTGCACGGAACTCATCTGGACACACTTCACATCATTTTGATAGCGAATGTAAATGGACCGAGTTTGGACTCGCACTATGAATGAGTCTTTTCTTTCATTCCCGCGACTCTTGACATTGCATTTAAATTCTTCAAATAGCCGCCTTTCACAAAAAGCATATTTAGTTATTGAACGTGTTTTTCTGTGCTGCATAATTACATGCATCCATGCTCATGTATTTGATGTCTTCGGTATCTATCTGCAGAGAAGGTGTGTCCAAACCTTTGAGCGGTAACGCATGTATAAACAGGTAGCTGATATAGCCAATAATAATGATGTACGTGTTTTAAAAATTATAATTTTCTTTTTCACGATTGGACGACTGGTTATTGAAGGGTCGATTACAGGAGTGGTTTTTTTTTTGGGGGGGGGGGGGGGTCTGAGAGGCGACGCAGAAGAAACGAAGAGCCGGCGGCCCAAATATCTGCTCCGTCCTTTCAGTTTTCTCTGCCGAGTCCAGCAGCCATCAGGAATATTAGCCGGAATATGAAAGTGCACGCCTGCTGCCATATCTCGCCTCTCCGCCACACATTTCATTTCCTCTGCCTTTATTTATTTATTTATTTATTTATTTATTTATTTATTTCATTATTATCACTATTTTCGTCCCCCTACGACCTCAAAGTTCAAACACGACGTGTTTGATTAAAGCCTCCTCAGGTCCTCGTCCCCTTAATGTTCAGCAGCGCTGCTTAAAAAAAAGAAAAGAAAAAAAAAAGAAGAAGTAGAAGAAGAAGACGGAGGAGAAGAAATGCCACACACATCAGTGGAAGAAAACTTTCCTCTCCGTCTCGCTGCGACCTCTTTCTATGCAAATGTTTCTGGTGTGAAACTGTTGCTGGAGGGGGATCGGCTCTTTGGAGTCAGAGTCACGTTCAGCCGCCGGGAGGAAAAAAAAAAAAACAATAAGGAAGGAAGGACGGATGGAAAAAAAAGAAGAAAACAAGCATCTCTCATTTCAGCTGCGTGTTTCACACCACTCGCACTGTTAATTAAGATATTGGTAATTTGATTTGCCGAGGCCAAACCTGCCTCGGGGCCACTTGGAAGACGACTGTTCGGAGCCACATGTCTGGTAAGTGCTGCGACGTTCCGGTTCAGGAAAACATCATTAACCTGCCAGGCCTTTACTCGCCGGATCCGTCTCTTTCCTGCACACTCATCTCGCTCGGAAAACATTTTTTTTTTCTTTCTCTGTTTGTTTTTTCACTCACCGACTGCTGGGCCCTGCAAAGTGTCTATGCAGACACAACGCCGCGTTTCTCTCAGAGAAATTGGAAAATGGTTTGAGACGAGTCGTGGATCACCTGAACCTGGATGAACCTGGAACACAAACAACGGAGCAGCAGCTCGGCTCTTCTTCTTCTTCTTCTTCTTCTTCTTCTTCTTCTCCTCTGATTAGTGCTTCCATTTATACCACCAATCTTGTGCGACTTTGTCTACACTTTTATCCCGGCGCCAACAGTCCCTTCCATCTCCGTCTTCCAAAGGAGGCCTCTGATTGGAGGAGAAAAGGCCTCCCGGGTTTCTGAGGGAGCCTTGAAGCAGTCTGTTAATTTTCCGACTCCTCTCAAATGAAGTTTGAATCAAGTTTGGTTTTGGGCGGAGGGATGACGGAGGTTCGCTCTTTGGTGTCACATGACAGGAACAGGGCTGCAAACTGCTGAAAGGAGGAGCGGAAGACGAGCCAAGCGGCTGATTGGTTGTTTAGTGGTTTTTTTCTGCTTCCAACACTGAGAACTGACTCATTTCTGACTAAACGCTTCAGTGATGATTCATTTAAAGACGTTTTAGTCGTTTAGTTTTCTCTTGACAGTGATGTGTAGTGCTGCTGCTGCTGCTGCTGCTGTTGGTGTTGGTGTTGCAGTGAAATCGTGATGAGCGGATGAAAACCTGAGCAGTTGTTGTTTCTGAAATTCCCACACACTCCATTTTTGCGCTGGATCGCAGCCACGGCAGCAGCGGAACCGCTGAGCCGGAATCAGAGACGCGACTCTTCCCGGCTGCCAAACTGCCCAAAGTCCATCGTCTTCCAATCAGGAGGAGGAGAGGAGAACATCAGGAGGACGAGTCCTTGATGTTGTCACTCTGCCATCGTCCCTCCGGGTTTCTTCTTCTTCTTCTGCCTTTTTTTCCCCACTGGCTGAATGGTCTGAATTTGGCCGGCAGCGAGTGGCTGGCGGGTCCCAGTGGAGGAGTCGGTCTAAACTGGCAGGTCTGAAGTGAGATTCCTTCAGGGCTGGAGGGTTCGGGGAGGGCGGGGTTTGGCGGGGGCGGGACTTCCTGGTTGTTGACAGCAGCCTCGAGGAGAGGAAGCAGGAAGCAGGAAGTCCTGGACGGACGGCAGGAGGTCACACCAATCTGTCTTTTTCATGTGGTCGATTGGCGGCGAGCTAATGCTAACTAATTAGCCACCCAGGCCCCCGCTCACAAAGCAGCATCATCGCTCAACTTTGTGCGACCGTCGACGTGTTTCGTCTTTGCGCCACCGTGCGGCGCTCCGCCAAGAATCTTCCTCCGAGTTTCCGTGAAGCCCTTTTATGTTTCTTTTGAAGATGATCCCATTAGGAAATACATGGAAACAGCAAAAATTCACCCAAAAAAATTGCAACAAAAAAAAGAAAACCCCTCATAGGTATCCATAACAATTAATTATTCACCCTCACATCGTGCCACCATGTCTTTTTTTTCAGTGCAGCCCAGCAATCGCATTGAAAATGCGATTGCTTTTTTTTCTTTTTCTTTCTCTCTGTCTCTCTGCTGCCGCCGCCGCCGTCGGCCTGTTTACTCCAAAAAAAAAAAAGGACGTCCTTCAAGGAACTCCTGCTCTGAATCGAGCCGCTAAGCTGCGGAAAAGTGAGCCGGCGTCCTTTATCGCTGCCTGGCAGACAAATCCAGTCTAAATGGCTGCTGACTCGCACTCGCTGGCTCAATAATCCATCTGAGAATTAAGTCGGAGACTCAGACGCACGTCGTCTACAACCTCGTGTTGTCCGACACAAACGCCACTTTAAGAGGGGCGCCACTCAGAGGAGGGGTGAGGGCGGGTGGGGGTGAGGGTGGTGATGGATGCGCAGGTGAGGCCGGCAGCAGGAAGTTGCGATGATGCACAACTTCACTTCACTGTTTCCCAGCTGTCCTCAGTGAATCCAAGGCCGGAACATGAAAAGAAGGACCTCTGTCACACACGAGCGCGTCGTCCTCCAGGATTTGGCCGTGGCCACAACAACCACCGCTGTAATTTCTTCTTCATGTCTCTTCTACCACCCTCCCCCCCTCGCCCTCCTAACCCCCCCGCCCCCCCTCTCTCTATTTAACGTCTCTGTAGTGGCGGCGACGGTCGAGGCTGGAAGCTTTTATGTGTCCGGCTCCTCTGTCCCTTTCAATCTGAACGGGAAATTACATCTGTGTGTGTGTGTGTGTGTGTGTGTGTGTGTGTGTGTTTGTTTGTACAAAGTGGTTGGAAGGGACTTGTTGAAGTCGCTGAAAATTTATTTTTGATGGAAAGAAAGAAGTTTAGAACAAGAACGAAAACACAATGATCAGCACTGCATCCGTCCATCCATCCATCCGTCTGTCCGTCCGTCCGTCCATCCATCCACTTAAATCCCAGCAATTTGTGCTAAGGGGGCGGAACCTTCAGAGAACTCATGAGCTCATGGAAATGAAACTTGTGATGATGATGATGATGATGAAAGATTTAAAAGAGGCCTGGGTTAGTCCACCCTCAGCCCCACTCGCTCTGATGGCCCACGATGCCTTCACTGCCCAGCTCTCCTGCTGTAATCCACACTTTCCAAACACTGTGAGATTGGAGAGCAAATCCGATATTCCCTCATCAGCCTTCAGCTGGGCTGAGTCTGAGCCTGTCGAGCATCAGGTAATTACAGGCAGGCTGGCGGCTCATTGTCTTTTCTCCCTCTGTCTCTCGCGTTTTTTTTTTTTTTTAAATTTATGATGGAAAATAACGTGACAAAAGCTGCCGGGCTGCGAGTCATTCCGAGCTGCGGATGTGCAGGGGGCGGGGGGGCAGTGGGAACCGGAATGATTGAATTGCTGTTGTTGAGACTTGGAAGAAAACACACAAAAATGCAACGCTGAAAAACCTTGTCACATTTTAGTGACCTGGGCTGCAAAAAAAACAACAACCCTACATTGAATCCAACGTTGTTATTTTTCTGAAAACATTTTTAATTCTCTTTTTTCACCTCTTTTTTTTTTCTCTCTCACAGTAAAGACGTCGCAGTGTCCTTGCCCTACTGCCTCTCCTCTCCACCTGGTGGCGCCGCTGCGGGCCGGCTGGACCGCTTCCTGTCACAAGGTAAAACAACACGACACGTGATTGGACGATGCTCTGGTTGTGTCAGACGAGAGAACTCAAGAGTTCTTAGGACTGCTGCCGTTAGCGCTGTTAGCTCGCGCAACATATTCCCGGTCTGTGCATGACAGTTTGCATGTCTGAGTGCTGAAACAATGTTTCCCTACCGGGGAGTGCGGATCCGTCTTGAGCAGGACTGAAACGCAACACTTTGGCCCCCAGCGGTTCCGTTGGTTTGCTTTGAGAGACGGGATGAAACTTTTTTTTTCATGTTTTTTTTTTCCCAAGAGAATGTTCAACCCGACGTTGCCGCTGTGTTGCTCTTCCCATGTTGGGGGAGCAGATTTCCGACTTTCGCAGTCGTTGATCAGGTGGAAACTCTGAATTCAAATACAAAGGCAAATGTAATTGTGTGTGTGTGTGTGTGCGTGAGTGCGCTCACCTGTCTGCATTTGTGTGTGTGTGTGTGTGTGTGTGTGTGTGTGTGTGTGTGTGTGTGTGTGTGTGTGTGTAGGAGTTTGCAGCTTTAATTAAACTTCCTGCTTTTCCCCTCCGCTGCTCCCCACAGGGTGCCCTCGTCTTCCGCGTCCACATGCTTATTTATATATAATTGCGTTCACGGAAAAAAAGAATCCCGCAACGCGCAGCGTCGGAGTCGTGCCTTGTGCGAAGGTTTGTCGCGCGGCAACACAATCGCAGCTGAGGAAAGTTTTTTTCTTCGCCCCGATTTCTGATAAATGACTCGGTGGGAGAGCTGGAAGTGAAGCGGCTCGCACGCAGGTCGAGTTCCGAGTGTAAAGAACGGGCGCTGTCCTTGAAGCCCCGCCCCCCCACCTACCCCCCCCACCCCAGGAGATCAAAA
>NW_027466244.1:625000-642500 GCF_046127955.1 Nelusetta ayraudi
TCCTCGCCATCTGCGGCTCGGATCCTGTTTACATCAGCCGAGGCTGCGGCCCTGCGTGTTGAGCCGGCTCGGCTCCTCCCACCGCCGCTGGCCAGACTGGCCGGAGTGACTGACGACCTCGCTGACCACGCCCACTCCTGATTAGGATTTGAAAAAAGAGAGGCAGAAAAAGCGAACAAAGCCTCCTGAATTGGGCTTGTGATAATCGGGCATTTCATCCTGGAAGACTGAGCCGCCCCCCCAGTGCCTCTATTCGCGTTCGTCTCTGTGACAACGACAGGAATTTTGTTTGATTGTGACATTTGAGGAGGACACGGTGATTTGGTGCAAAAAAACAAAACAAAACCCAAAATAATTCTAAATCTGAGGAAATAATTCATTGCAACTAAATCATGAGAGAGACTCCGCACGTTTCCCCAAGACAAAAAACAAAAAGTTGCAATCTTATGAGATTTGTCCATTTTTTATTGTAGCAAAGTAAAAAATCAGGCGCGGGCAGCTTCTCTCACTCGCTCTGGCTGTTTTTCTAATGGGTCCTTGAAGGTCGTTCGCTCGGCGACCTCGTGGCACTCAAACCATCCGCAGGTAAAGCCATTAAAAAGCCGCTCGTGAGGCCTTTAAATAGCGCAAAGCCACAGAGTCCACAGTTCAAGGCCGCTCTCCCTGCCCCCCTTCCTCTGATTGGCTGCTAACAGGGCGAGAATAAATGAAGTTGTGGCCGTCAATAATGGAGAAGAGGGAGAGAGAGTGAAAGAGAGAGAGAGAGGGAGGGAGGGAAATCGATGGTTCACACTGTGGTCAAATTAAAGGGTGGATTTTTTTGAATTAATTTTCTTCTCTTCTTTATTTGAACCTTGTGCTGCAGGTGGAATATGAAACAGCTTGTGATGAAGGTTAAGCTAAAATTAATTCACACAAACCGCCCCCCGCCCCCCCCCCCAAAAAAATAAAAAAATTCATAAAACCCAAAACAAATTCCGAGACATAAAAAGCGAAACAACAACCTTCATTTCGGAAAAAGCGTCAACATGAAAAATTTCCACAAAATGAACTTGAGACGGAAAAATTTGCTTCTTTTGAGGTCTGAAGAAAAAAAAGAAGACAAACAATCCTCAAGGTGTCTTTGAGGACACAGGTGCACCATGGGAGATTCACCACGTGCCACATGAAGGCAAAAACTAACCAACACGCAAAACAATCTGTGTGTAGCGAGGGCGTGCGAGGGAGAGAGAAGGAGAGGGAGGGAGAGAGATGGAGAGAGGGAGACGGGCTGAGAGACAGAGAGAGAGAGAGACAGAAAGAGAGAGAGAGAGACAGAAAGAGAGAGGGAGACAGAAAGAGAGAGAGACAGAGGGAGACAGAGGGAGAGAGATCTTTGTCCAGCTTCCTGTCTCCCTCCATCAGGGTTGCCAGAGTCTCTCTGCTTTGTGCTGCAATGCATTCACATGCTCTGCCACATCACCCCCCGCCCCCCCGCCCTCCCCCCGCCGCCGCCACCGGCGGCCGGGTATTAGCGGAGAAATTGCAGTTGTTCCGAAGCTCTTACTGCCGCGGGAAATGTTCTAGAGGGTGAAATGGTTTGTAATTCTCACCGCTGCCGCGCCCCCACTGAGCCCCTCCCCCACTGAGCCCCTCCCCCTAAACAGCCCCGGCCACCGGGTTGCCATGCGGACGAGTTTGATGGCTCCCGCAACGGCCGACAACTTTTTTTTTTTCTCTGCTTCAGTTCAGCCTCCAGCTGCCTGAATGAGAAGCTCTTATTTATTTATTTATTTATTTCTGTTGCCTCACACGCTGTGAAAAACTGGCTCCAGTCTCAGTCGCCCTCACCTCATTGGAAACGAGTCGGAACGGAGGTTTTCAGGATGGATCTCTGAGAATCTCCACGTGTCTCTGTCAAATCTCCAACCTCACTGTCAGTGAGGCCTCAGCAACGAGTTGAGAGGATTTTTGTTTTCCTCAAAGTTTTTCTTCTACTTCTGTTTAATCATTAAGTTGGAAAAGGAGATGCACCATGAAACGCTGCATCAGCAGCGTGTTGCTCACTCAAGCGTCGAGTGTTTTACGCTCAATGTTGGGACGTTTTCTGCTGCTTTCCAGGAAGAAGCGATTCACTCACCACAACACATCAGGTATTTAGAGCAGAAACATGCAGAAATGTGGCTCACGTCGTCTTTCCGTCCTCACTCCTCGTCTCTTCTGGGTTTCCTGGAAGCTCCAGTGAGCTGCGCCGCGGCGTCCTGCTGCTGCTGCTGCTGCTGCTGCTGCTGCTGCTGCACTCTGTCTTTTTTTAAAAAAACGCCGAGCCCTCAGCGTCACAAGCTCCTCGTCTCGCCTGCCTTCCCTGCCGTCTCCTCTCCACTTTTTTTTCCGCCTGCTTTTGTCGTCTTTCTTCTGCTCTTCAGATTTCTTTCTGCCCCCTGCAGTAATCTCTTCCCGCTCTTATTCCCCCCCATTTTTTTTTTTTCCATTTTTTACACGTCTGCTCGGCAGACTGACATTTGCATTTTCTCACCGTCTCCTCGTCCCCGTCCTCCCTCAGCCTGCTGCCTTTAAATGGTTTTTTTTCCCTTCCTTTGTGACCGTAACTTCTATTTCCTCCATGTTTTTCCCTCCTTCCTCCTTCAGCCCTCGGTGGGAGGCCCGACCCCTGTGGTTGCACCTCTGAAGGAGCTGCTATCGCTCTGTTAAACACCTGGAACAATCTTTGATCTCCCGCCGGCCGCCCAGGCAGCGCCTGTGTGTGTGCATGTGTGAGTGTGTGTGAGTGTGTGTGTGTGTGTGAGTGTGTGTGTGTGTGTGTGAGTGTGTGTGTGTGTCCGAGTCTGCGGCTCAAGGTTGGGAATGTGTGTTTGTCTGCTTCACGTTGTTTGTTTTTCCCACAACTTTGTGTGTGTGTGTGTGTGTGTGTGTGTGTGTGTGTGTGTGTGTGTGTGTGTGTGTGTGTGTGTGTGTGCGCGCGCGACTGACTCCGCCCCTTTCCAGCTACCGTTTTGGTGACATAATAGAAGATTTCCCGCCGCCGCTCGGCTCCCTCGGCCTCGCCGGCGTTCATGAAAACAGTCACACTGCCACTTAATATTGTCAGTCCCAGTCTAGCAAGCACACGCACACACACACACACACACACACACACACACACACACACGCGTGCACGTCTCCTGCTGGCGTCTGGTTGGGGAGTGGGCGGAGCCCGGCCCATCTATCAGCGCTGTGACTGTACGGCCGCAGGGAGCGCTCCGTCTTCATCAGGGCGGCTGTGCTGCGGCCCAGTCGCCGCCACCTCGCCCACCTCATACGTCTCCATTACGCCTCAATAACGGAGGCACCAGCGCGACTGCGAGCGCCGCTTCATGTTTTGCCACGTTCAAGGAACCGGGAGCTAAGTTCTCCCAGAAATTGTAATAAACCGCGGGGCGGTTGTTTCCGCCTGCTGCTCGCATCAAAGTGACGCTAGCGATAGCTCAAATGGCGGCGTTAGCACGTAGCGCCTTTTCCCGCTAAAAGCAGCTGGTGTGTGTGAAACAATTGAACATAAAGTCAATTAAAAAAAAAATCCCCTGCCCAACAAATACTCAAATTGAGTTCACTGCGCTTCTTAGCATAGCATGGCTTTGCCTTGGAGCTAACCACACAATTGAAACAAAGCCACGAAGCTAGCCTGCTGATCAGCCAGTCAGCCAGCCAATCAGCAGTCACCCAACATCACATGACCTCTTCTGACCTCCTCCAGTCTCCCTGATGCTCTGATTAGTTTTCCTGCTGTCTTCTCACATCAGCACCACTTGTGAAGGATGCTGGTCTGCCTCCTGCCCCCCCCCCCCCCACCACCCACATCACTCCACTCTCATTGGTCAGCGCCCCCCCCCATCAGTCTGCTGATCAAAGCCCTCTCTGAAGGCCTCCAAACAGACGCCGTGCGTCCTCAGAATCTCTGCGTCTGCGCTGATCAGATCACGTCTGACAGGCTGGCGGCGCCCCCATCAGCTCACATTAAGCCTTCGCCGCCGTTTCATTTCTCTATTTACACCCCCTTGTTCCACCTTCCTCCCCGGCAGAATCCATGATCACCCTCTATGTCGGTGTCAAAGTCTTTAGCAGCGGCGGCGGCAAGGCCGCGGCGCCGCTCCGGAGCCTCAACTTTCCCGCCGTGTGACCCGCCGGCCCGGGAGGAGCCCATTCCCAGCCGGGAATCGCTAACCTTCCCCCTCAACAGCGCTGTGACATCGCTGGGGGGGCTTTATTGGGGCTGACAGCCCCCCCGCCCCCACCCCTGCATAGTGATTAGCCCCATCATGTTCCATTGTGGAGGTAGCTGTCAGCGGCGGCGGCGGCGGCGGCGGCTCGGCGCTGGTCTTGTTGCGTCCTTGCAACTGTACGCCGGCGCTTGAGTGGAACGAGCTGCATAAGTGATGTGAGATCACAGAAACGTGTCGTAGCGGCGGCGGCGGTGGCGGCGGCCGCTTGGTCAAAGGGAAAAAAACAAGAAGAAGAAAATTGTCCATGCAAAATGTATCCAGAGCTGATTTATGCAGCTGTTACTGCTCGGCCTTGAAAGAATTGGGGTGTGTGTGTGTGTGTGTGTGTGTGTGTGTGTGTGTGTGTGTGTGTGTGTGTGTGTGTGTGTGTGTGTCGCTGCCAGGCTGGGGGCGGCCAGCAGGCTTGTTAGAGAAGCTCTCCGGGGTCGGAGGTCACGGCTCCTCCTCTTTTCTCTCGATGCCCGAAGCTCCGTCTCGTCCCTCCGCGGAAACCGGTCGCAAAAAAATTCCCGATGTCGCAAATTTTTTGTAACGGCGGCCGTCCCCCTCGGCCTCTGCGGCGTTTTATCCGTCTGACCACCGCAGACATTTGTTCTCAGCGTTTCTCCCACTCGGATTTGAAATTCCGGTCTTCTCCCGCAGCTTCTGGCCCGGAAAAATCTTGATGCCAATTAATGTGAAGGGAAGCTGACGTCCGTCTGATTGGCCACATGGTGCGAGCGGACGCAGCAGCCGGGCTGCAGCTGATCTTTTTCGCACTCTGAAATTAATTCTGGCTGCAAGATCAGAGAAAAAACCATCGGTAAAAAAAACGTGAAAAACCCCCCCCCAAAAACTCCCTCCCTCTCCCGCGTTATTTTTTTTCATGTTGATATTCTGCAAAAATCCCGTCGCCGTGACGACCTCAAAGCCTCTCAGCTGAAGTCGAGACAGAAATCCTGCTTTCCTCTGATTGGCCTGTATTTAGGGCGGACGTCCGACTTTTTCATGTTTTACCGACAGGAAGTGAGATTTAGCGGCGCTGCTGGAGCTGCAGGCGGCGGCACTTTGTCCTCCCCTGATTGTGCAGCGGTGTTCCGGAGACGGATTTGCTCTCTGGCTGTGTGAGTGCAGCAGGCGGCAAAAACAAGCTTAACTTTGCTCCGTCCTTGTGTTTCCTGGCAAAGGCGGAAATCGGCGAGAGCGGAGGACCGCGATGGGGACAAAAAAAAAAAGCACAAGTGGTCTGGCGGAGGAATCGTTTGATTGGCCGTCATTTGAAACCTCTATCAATCCGTCTGAGCTGCTCCCAGGAGCTTTCGTCATCCTGAGGGTTAAAATAAAAATTGTTCAAGTTAGAAAATTCTATGAACCAGCCTGTTCTGATGCAGGTTTTTAGAGTGAAGCAATGAAAAAAAGATTCCCAAATTTCCCATATCACCCGCCAAACAAATGTCCACGTTCTAGCTTTTCATTTTTGCTGCTGTTTTGTTTTTTGACTTAAAACAAAATGTGAAAAAAATTTGGAATGTGAAAACTTCCAGCATGTCTGGGTTTCGAGGTTTTCCATCATCCAGGGCGAAGGGCCCGGCTTGGATCCGGCCCGTGGCTGGAAGAGTTTCATATCCGGGCTGGGCCAGGAGGAGGAGAGTGAGACCTGGAACATCCTGGAAGACCTGGAACGTCCCGCTAAGCTGCCGCCGCCGTCGGCATGGCCCAGCGATTCCGGGATAAGTAGGCAGGAAAAATAAAGACGTGTTCTTCGCGACTTCCCAGAGATTCAGATTTACGAGGAGGAGAAGGAGGAGGAGGAGGAGGAGGAGAAACTCCTCCTGGCAGGATTCCTGGTGTCCAGGAATAAATCCGAGGTCGGGTTCCGGAGCCGTCAGTCAGGATTTATTATTTCATTTCACCATTCCGCGCGGCGCTCCGGCTCGCTATCTGCTGCTGCTGCTCCGGTGCCAGCAGCTCCTCCTCCCCTCCCCTCCCCTCCCCTCCCGTCTGCTACACGTGTCGAGTCGGCGGTGGTGTGGAGGAGCGATTGGTAATCCGCCGCAGCCTCGGCGGGAGCCGACCGCCGGGGACGATTGATGGACGGGCCTCCTCATCCGGCTGGAGGCTGGAGGAGCGTCCGATGCTCAGACATGGACTCAACATGAGGGGGGAGGAGGGAGGAGGGAGGGGGAGGGGGAGGAAATGTCAGCGTGGACGAGCCGCAGAGCTCATTAGATTTAGTTTGGATTTTTATTGAGCGAACCAGGATTCCTCCCATTGGTTTGGCACCTTTTCTCTCCTTCCGTCTGTCCCTCCTTCCCTCTGTCCTTCCTTCCCTCCGTCCCCCGTTCCCTCCCTCCTTCCCTCCCTCCTTCTATGAGTCTGCGTGCCGGGCGCAGTGGGTTTAAATGTCAGCCCTTCCTGCAGAATGCAAAGGAGGCGGCGACACGACGGCGGCCGATTAATTTTTTTTTCCCACCGAGCTGCAGCCTCGGAATTCACTCCGGCCAGAACTGCGCCGTTATATTAGCCCTCTGTTTTCAGCCGCCTGCTAAAACGGACGCTTCGTCGCACCCTCCACATTTGGAAGAAGGCAAAAATTCACCGCAGTCTCAGGGGGCGGAGCCAACACCTGAGGTCGTGGCTTGTTTTAATATGCGCGGTCACTGAGCAGAGAGCGTTATTGATGTCATCGTGTGACATCACAAGGGGCCGACTTCCAAGACAGTTTTAGGGAAGACTTTTTAAAGAGAGAAGGATTTTTTTTCCTCATTTCTCAGAACGAAGACTAAAATGAATGCTGGGATTGGAAAAGGTGGCGGAGCGACTGTAGCGGGACCTTTAATTCTCACCTTGTTTGAGAGAAAAAATTTGATCCTCAGGTTTCTCAACGCTCTGCCTTTTTTCATTCGTCTCCCTTCGCTGCAGCTTTTTGCTTTTTCTCTTGTTTTTTTTTTTTTTTTTAACCCTTCCTGTCGGGGTCGTCCTCCTCCTCCCCATCCAGCCTTCTGTTCTTCTCCATTTATTTATGTTTCCCTCCGTTTCCCGAGCGGCTGCTCAAACCTCCTCGATGCTGCCACGCTGTCCGGTCGCACGGCCGACTGGCCGGGATTGTCGTCTGACAGCCGACCACCAGAGACCGCCAGAGTCTCCTGGCAGGGGCGTGAAGGAGACGTGAAGGTCGCGGGGGCGTGGCTCCATCCAGAATATCCAAACCGTTGACTGTTGGCGGCCGCTACGAGCGTAACCTCACTGCTTGGTGCCATGCATCAACTCTCCACTAGGGGGCAGATGACCTTTGCTCACGACAGACACCTACAGAATATGAATACCTGTAGTGTCTTTACGTCGTAATATTTTATTCATGTGTGATGATGCACTGTGGTCTGTGGCCACCAGGAGGACCAGCTGCTGGTCCAGACGTCAGCCAATGGGGAACCAATCAGATGGAGTTTTTTTTGAAGGTTTGGCTGATGAGCCGATGCTTCTGCTGCAACCTAAGAACCATAGTTTGGCTGCGTTAAAGGATTCACTGCCTCACGGAAAAGGAAAATGGGTAAAGGTGAAATGAATAAATGTATAAACAAATGAAAAGGGACATTTTTCCTCCATCTGGTGCCTTGGAGCTTCTTTAAACAAACAAACAAAAAAAAAAAATGAAATAAAAAATAATGATTTTCAGGTAAGTTATCGATCAGGAGCGTCGGCCGCGGCTCGCATCGCCAAATCCCCCTTTGCTGACATTTCTGTCGGCGTCTGATGCCTGTATTTTGCATCTGATTGACATTTCCAACGTGTGCGTGTGCGTGTGCGCGCCAGCGAGTGTGTGTGTGTGTGTGTGTGTGTGTGTGTGTAAACATGAGGAGGATTATAAGATATTTTCACTCACCCGTGCCTTCCATCTTCAGCTCCCCTTGATACCTTTTTTGACACTTGCAGCGAATACAAAGAACCCAAAGGATGAAAGAGCGTCGGCCTGCACCAGGGGGCGCTCTCTCTCCTGCCTCACCGCCCCTAGAACGTCTGTCTTTTGGCAACGTTGTGAGCTCGTAGAGCCGGCGCCCGATCCGATTCCCGTCTCTGCGGAGTCTCGCTGGCAGGCCGATGGACTGCCAGTTAGCGGCGGTGGCGGCGGCGCTGTGTTTGCAGAGGTGGAGGTGGTGTTTGGAAGAGAATTAGAGGCTCTTTAACGACTCTCGGCTGCCGGCGGCAGGAGGACTCGGATAAACACGCACAGGCACCTACATCGGAGTCGCACCCGCGAGGATTTCTTTCTGTAACTACAAACAAATGAAGCAACTGAAGGGAGACGAGCGGCTTTGAGCGCTCTCGCTAGCAACACGCTGCCCTGAAGGCAGCCACCTTTGTTTTCAGGTTGTCTGCTCTGTGTGAGCGCCCTGTGAGTTTCCTGTTCAGTGTTCTGCCGATCTGGTGTGCAAAATAGGCGAGACCATGATTGGTGGAAAGCTCCACGCCCTGGCCTGTGATTGGCTGCTGCCAGCACACCACCAGAGATGAATGGAACCAAGATGGCGGAGGTCTGGTGGCGGCAGGCGCTCCTCATCCTCCTCTTCCTCCTCATCCTCCTCTTCTCCCAACAGGCAACTCGTCCTTGCGGATTCTGACTCTGAGCAGTCAGTGTGGACTGACATCTCTGTTGCGTAGTTTTCTCATGTTTTTGGTTGTTTTAACAAAGAAAGGTTATCTGTTTCTCTTGGCTTGGTTAGTTTAGTTTGGTTGCCTGCCAGTCAGGACAATTTTGGTTTATTTAGGCCTTGGTCCACCCTGAAGCTTAACTTCTATTTTATCGTCCAACTTTTCGTTGAACAGCCCAGTTGTCATCATCTTTGGTCAAGCAGTCTGTGTCTGTGGCTGCTTGGGACTTGGGGAAGATGGGGCCTTCTCATGTTATGTCCCAGACCCTCTAGACTGGGCTGCAACAGCGCCAGCACTCGATTTAGGCTCTGTTTACACCTGCGGCCCGATTTGCCGCTTGGCTGCGGCCCAGATTGGAGGTGTGTGTTTCCACGCGGTGCCTTAATTGCGTGAGGAGTCGGTGGCTTTGTGTCGTCTAGACGCTGAGGGGAAAAAAACCAGGCGAGTCGTGTTTCTCACAAAACAAAACCAGACCTAAATCCTGTCCTGCCGTCACGCTAACGCTAACGCTAACGCTGGAGCCTCCTGCGGGAACAGATGCATGCGGTCCACCCTGACAGCGTTCCGTCTCTCATGCAGGGATATGATAAGGCTCTGGCTCCCGCCCACGCCGGCTCTCGCCGCTCGCAGCCTGGCGCCGGATGCCAGGGAGGGCCGGCTTTTTTTGGCTCCGCCACCGACACACCTACGATCCGAGAGAGAGGGCGGACGGACGGACGGACGGAGTCCAGCTGGCGAGCCGAGGCAGCAGCCCGGCGGAACAGATGTGCGGGAGACTTTGATCTGGGTGAGTACCGAACGGGGTGAGGAGGGGAGGGCCTGGCGGGGGGGAGGGGAGCTGTCAGTCAATACCGGGATGTGAGACGGTGAGTCGGCTCTGAGAGGTGGGCGGACCCTCGAAGCCGACACGCATCTGCCGGTGGCTAACAGGGATAAAAACAAAACAAAATCTCCCGACAGTTTCCTGATAAATACAAGAAGCTCTTTGATCCGACTGGCCAACATCCACCAGCCCAAAACTAACCAGAGGAAATCCTGCAGGAGGGTTTCTAAATATCACACTTGTTGCTCCGCTTCCGTGTGTGTGTGTGTGTGTGTGTGTGTGTGTGTGTGTGTGTGTGTGTGTGTGTGTGTGTGTGTGTGTGTGTGTTTTCGCTCATTGATCTTACAGCCAACACACCCACACGGAGGGATCAAGATAATTTAGCTGTGTTTGTACAACACTGGGCTCGAACCAACGCTAAAGCAACTCGGCTGTGTTGCAAACGCACACACACACACACACACACACACACACACACACACACACAATTTTTGAATGCAAAATGATTGCAGTTTGAATCCAACCAGGAAGTGATGGCAGTATCGCTTAGTGGTGCACTCAGTTTGCGCTGTGATGATGCAGGTCTGAGAGTTCTGCAGAACGAAGTGCGTGTTCATCTTATGGTGTCTCATACATTCCACTGTGGCTTCTGGGCTCCTGACCACTAGGTGGCAACTCGCATAATTTGAGACATTTAAAATGACGGTACACACACACACACACACACACACACACACACACACCCTCTAAATACTCTGCTATCATTTTTGTTCTTTTAAAGGTTTTCACCTGTTAAAATAACTTGGTTCAATCCTGAGGCAACCTTTTAAAAATGAGAGGGACGAGGTTGAGCAAAATTTCTTCATCTGCAGTGATATATTGTGAATATTTCGCCTCTCGGTTTTGCTTCTGCGTCACCGTCTGGTTGCCTGGCAAAGCCCGAGTTCCACGAGTTCTGTCCTCGTCATCTCCGCCATCTGTTTGAACTGTCCAAAGGTGCTCTGGGAAAAAAAAAAAATCATAAAGATTAAAAAAAAAAAAAAAAAGAAGTTTACCACTCCAACGCTGCTGCTGCTACAGGAGGCTTCATGAAAGGGCAATTGAAAGAAATACAAAAACAGTTGTTGAGGAAAGAGACTGGAGAAGTCTGAGTCTTGGTGATTCCATGTGATGCGACCACGACGACGAGCTCTAACGAGACGGAGAGAAGCTAAAGGTTTATCTCGTAAAAAATGCAAGCAGGTCTAATTAAAGCTCTTTACTGTAGGCGCGAGGGAAATATGCACGAGGAGGCTTTTAAACGGGGGAAAGGAGGTGAACGCAGGAAGACGAGATGAATCCCGGGGCCGAAAAAAGGACAATAAAATCCAAATGCTTTGGGCTGAATAATGAGGGTCGCTGTGTTCCCTGCTTCTCCCCCGGCTGGGAAGCTTTTCTTCGTTAATTAGATAAACTGAAAAAAACAAAAAAAAAACCAAAACAAAAGAAAAAAACTGTCCGAAACCCAGCAAGAGAAGCAGCTGAATGAAAAGGCGACGTTGAGGAGCGAGCACGGATCAGAGCGGCTCTAAATAATTACTGCTGCCACATCCTGGCTGCCTGCAAGCACTTTTATTTACTACCCTGATGCGGGATTTACATTTTTATTCTATAAGAGAGAGAGTTTTCCTTTATTTTAATTTTTTTTTTTACCCCTCCAGCAGATTGTGCCGCCGACGTCCGTGTTGTGTGTCTGATTTTTAGTCTTTGTTTTTTTATTAATCTTAAATGATCTGCGTGGTCGTACGGTACCGTCTCCATGTGCACACACCTGTCGAAGGCACGCATGGCGCTGACCCCGCCCCCTCAGTCTGTGCCAAGGCAGTCCTAGCACATCCACATCTGGACTGGGAGAGCTGGGAACCAGTCATCTGTCTGGAGGAGGTCGCTCCTTCTGTGAAACTCCAGCGTGGTTACGTGGACGAGGAAACAAACGGGCGAAACGTCCGTTTAGGCCGAACTTTCCCTTTCAGTTTTCTCCTCTGAGGAAATTTAACATGGCTCCCCCACTGGAGACGATGCGTCTTTTGTTTGTGTGTGTGTGTGTGTGTGTGTGTGTGTGTGTGTGTGTGTGAGGGACGGTCTTCGCTGCTGACCCTGCACTTACAGCCAATTTGCTGTGATCACAGTGACAAGTGTCTCCATATGGATGCTCTGTAATTAGCCAGCAGGAGGAGCTGGAGGACGGGGGTGAAGCTGGTGGGCCGTTTGAGGACCTGTCAGAAGACACACACACACACACACCCACCCACCCCCCACCATCCTTTAAAGCTGTCAGCAGGAGGACCCCCCCCCGCCCCCTCCTCCCCCACTCCCACCTCAAGTCCCCTCCCTCACACTCGGCTGCTCCAGTTAATTGAAGCCACTTCACATCAGTCCGAGGAGCCGGACGTGCACGGCTGAGTGGACGACAGCGAGTGGACAGGAGGGGGAGGGGCTAGCTCACCTGACCTGTCAGTGAGCCGGGACGCCAAGCTGGCCTGAGCCTGATTCGCTGCTGCAGGCTGAAGGTCCTTGCACACTGGGCAATCGGCCAAGCGACGCAAATAAACAACACAGAAATGCTAATTCCTCCTGTACACACCTAGCGTGAGGCCAATATGCGTCTAACATTTCCCAAGCGAATAAAGTTTGGCGCTCTTTCCTTGGCGCCGGAGGAGAAACAATGCAGTCGACTACATCCTCAAGTGATGATGTGCTGGTGATGGTTGGATTACAAAGGGAAAACAATAGAAGGCTTTGGCTACAGCCAGTATTGTTCTTGAGAGGAGGCGGTGAGTTCAACACCAGTACATCAGAATGTCTGTGGGACAGTTTGAAGGAGCTGCTCTGTCAGCCAGCTCCACGTTTGCAGGGGGAGAGTGATTCTGATTTATAACGCTGCATTTTCCAGTTGTTTAGGGCTCTGAAACTGGACTCCCATCCTGGCCCAGCCGGAAGTCTCCGGTTCTTCCAGTTTTAGCGTCTTCAGCTCGCGAGTCCCGCCAGTACTACAGAGCCAAACTGAGGGTTTCTTTTCATTTCGAAGCTCAGAAATACAAAACAATCAATGGCTTTAAATCAACCGACCAGGCTGAGACAAATAATAAGAATGATAGAAACGGCTTTGTTCTACCAACAGATCCGCTGAAACTAGCAAACTTCAAAGGTCCTGCAGGCAAACTTGTTTCTTCAGAATACGTTGAAATGCATCGGAACGTCAGAAACTAACTTTGCACAACAATAAAGCAGCAGTGCGGTGGGGGGGGGGGATAAAAGTTTTAAAGGCTCATTTGGGAAGAAAAAGACAGACAATAAAAACAGTCCACAAAGCTCCTTGTGAAGTGACTGGGCCTGGAATTGGATCGGTTCTGGCCGAGGTGCCGCCTGCGTGGCTCCTGTTGATAGTTGACGGCTGAGCGGCGGAAGTTTGTTTTGGTTATCAGCAAAGCAGCGGCCGAGTGCGGCTGGTCAGTGGCGTCCAGCGGCCGGCATTTATCCCTCGGCTGCAGACGCAGCTTCACTTGCTGCTCTTTGTTTTTTTTAGTTTTTTTTTTTGAAGATAAAACAGGAAGAAGTGGATTCTTTTGGCCAGCAGAACCATGAAGAAAACTCAAAACGCTGGAAATGGCCGCTGGTGTTTTGTTTTGCTTTTAGAAGAATGTGTTTTTGACTCTTTGTCATTTAAAGAGATTAGCCACCGGAACCGTCAGATGTGTTGAAGAGAGAGAGCGCGAGAGAGGGAGAGAGAGAGAGAGAGAGAGAGAGAGAAATTCTGTTTAGTTCCACCAACACAAATACAAAACACTTTGAAAGATCTTTGTCTTTTCAAAGTGTGAGTCCGCGACAGCCAGGCTTCGTCTCAGGGAGGAGGAGTGGAACTTTAAGAAAGATAAAAAACAAAACAAAACAAAGTTTGCCAGAAAAGAAAATTGCACAATTCCATCTGGTGGCTGCTGCGGATGAACTGCAGCAGGAAGACGGCGGGTCGGTCGGCTGGCCGGCTTTCGGAATGACATCCCATCATAGTCATCGTCATCACCATCGTCATCGTCATCATCTTCGTCATCACCTCGACTCTTGTTCCTCTTTTATTGCAGCTATCACGGCTTCTTCTCTCGTCGTCTCTAAAGGGCAACTTTGTCATGTGAATGACAAGTGAAGGCAAATGTCTTGCCTTCTGCTCACAACAGGTGGAGGAAGTCCCGCGGCTCTTGTCTCTCGGCCAATGAGAGGCAGAGTTGGCGTCAGTTGCCACTCTGCCTCCAATCAAGCACAGTCACATTTCTCTCAGCGTCTGACTCAAAGACGGTGCTGACGAGTTGGAGCCGCCGGAGGGGTCTGAAGGCTGATTGGAGGAGAGAGGAGGGCGGCGATGGTCTTCACTCACATGTAAACAGACTACAGGTCCCAGAATGCACTGCGGCTGCTGCCCTGGAGAATCTCTTCTGATGGTGCTGAACAGACAGCCCTCGCTGGTCGTCTCACGCCACTGATGTTGTCACACAGTCAAGCTGCTTGTCGACCGACTGTGGAAAAGTCTCAACAGCCCCTGGAGCTCAGCGGCGCCACCCAGTGGTAGTAATGTAAAAGAACAAGCAAAGAGCCGAACTGGAGGGAGACGAGTAGTCGGTGACGAGTCAACTTTACCCCTGCAGGCGCAGGAAATTTACCTCATCCATCCATCCATCCATCATTCATCCCTCCATCCATCCATCCATCCATCCATCATTCATCCCTCCATCCATCCCTCCATCCCTCCCTCCATCCATCCATCCCTCATTCATCCCTCCATCCATCATTCATCCCTCCATCCATCCCTCCATCCATCCATCATCCATCCATCCATCCATCTCTCATCCATCATTCATCCCTCCATCTATCCATCCATCCATTCATTCATCCCTCCATCCATCCCTCCATCCCTCCATCCAACCATCCATCCATCCATCCATCCATCCATCTCTCATCCATCCATCCCTCCATCCATCCATCCATCTCTCATCCATCCATCCATCCATCCATCATCCATCCATCCATCCATCCATCTCTCATCCATCCATCCCTCCATCCATCCATCCATCTCTCATCCATCCATCCATCCATCCATTTATCGTCCATCCATCCACTCATCTGTCCATCCCAGTCCTCTTTCCTCCATCCCTCCATCTGGCTGGATGTTGAGCTGCTGCCACTCTCTCTCTCTCTCTCTCTCTCTCTCTTCCTCCCCTGGCAGCAGACTTTACTTCCTCCTCCTCCTCCTCCTCAGTAGTGCCTCACCAGTGTGGTCCCTCTTTTGTCTTCGCTCCTTGCGTAGTGTGGAGCGGCGGGGACGTGTGAAGTCGAGCTGCCGGGGGAATAGATCGTTTCCCGACGAGCCACTAGGGAGAGAGAGAGAGAGAGAGGGAGAGAGACTGACGATGAAGACGATGAAGAGGAGGAGAGCATGTTGTTTTAAAATGCCACCTCTTCATTCTCAACACTCTCCCTCTTTCTTTTTTATTTGTAGCTCGGTGGCGCTGACATTTAGCGCTCAGCCGCCGCCGCCGCCGCCGCCACTCCTCTCCGTGGCGACTGGCTGACTCGCGAGCCGACAGCTGTGACAGCTGGCCGGCCATATGTGACGAGGCTTTCAGCTCCTTATGCCTTAATTATTCCCTCCCGAGGGACCAATATTGACATTTTAAGTCTTAACATTCAGACCTTACAAAACTGCCAGCCTCCGCTTGGCATTATCCGTCTCCTGGCAACCTGCGGCGAGGCCCCTGGAAAGGTGCTGGGTGGCGACGGCGGCGGCGGCTTCCAGATTCATGGCGGCGCCGTAAAAGATGATTGTGCTTGTTTTCTATCTGCTGCTGGCCGATAAGCCGGCCTGAGGACACACATGGCCTGAAATAATAATTCAAATAGGTATCAGAAACACTGTGTTTGTGTGTGTTTGTGTGTGTGTGTGTGTGTGTGCGTGTTAGTGATGCAGCTGCAGCGCTCAACCAGTCGGTGGCGCCACCATTGTTTCCAGCTGGGACGAAGCTCAATTCTCCTCCGAGCGACTCGACTTTCCGAGCGTCTTTTTGTTTTTTCCCGCCTCGGCTCCTCTGGTTGCCGCGGCAACACCTTCTTCTTCTTCTTCTTCTTCTTCTTCCTCTTCTTCTTCTTCTTGCTTCCTCGCCGACTCGTTTGTCTGAGTCTCTTGTTAAGTGTGGCGGAGCCACTGAATCGTTGTGTGTTTTGTGTGTTTCCTCCCTGAAGGAGCTCACACTCGCTGCTCCATCTTCACATCTTAGCTTTTTTCTTTTCCCTCCTCGGCTCTTTGGAGCCACTTTGTTTCGCCTCCACCTCCTCTTCCACCTCCTCTTCCACCTCCTCTTGAGGTCAGACCCTGTGTTTTTTCCCCCTCCCTCATCCTGCCTCCAGCTGGCGCTCCGTCCTGCAGGAAGTGACGGGAGTGTTTGAGGACACCTGACGGACGGTCGGCTGCTCTCGCCGCCTTTCATCGAGTCTTCATACCAAAGTCCCGGGGGTTTGATCGGCGCTCACGGGGAGAGAGTCCCAGCAGAGAACCAGAACTCTGTTCTCTTCACTCTCCACCGGCAGAGCTTGCTTTCCAACTGGGAGCTGAAGTGATTGTTGGAGGTTTTCCATGGCGGTGGTGGTGATGATTGACACTGTTTGTGTAAATGTTGTCGTTCTGATGGGCCGGACTCGCTGCGTCAGTCGACCGTTCTGTCTTTGAGGTTGAGACGTTGGCGTCGGTTCAAATCTCTGCTCTCATTGAAACAATACATCAATAAACGGACTCAATGTCAGGAAATCAATGTCAGCCTCACCCAGTCGGACGCAGCCGTGCTGTCTGAGCCAATAGCAGCAGTGTACGGAGGTGTTGGGAGGCGGGACTTACTTGATGATTGTTTTGAAAGGCGTCTTGCAGTTTTGTCTCTAATTTGTTGCTGCTCATTAAATCTTGCCGCCACACCAGTCGAGCACTAACTGACCCGTCTGAGCTGCTCCTTGCGATGTGATTGGACGATACTGACTCCATGCAACCCCGGAGACATCCAAACCCAGGAAGTCCAGGATGTTCTCATTTCCTGCTTCCCTTTTTATCGCCGTCTTTAATTGCGTCTTTTCATTTCCCCCAGTCGCCTCCAACGCCTTCGTCTCCCCCCCCCCCCCCCCCCAACGTCGGATTTTGTTGCCGCAATTGACAAAAAAAAAACGTCGACAAAACGTGTCGTCGTTGTGGGCCATTTGGGAGAAAATAAATAAAAATAACAGGCTGCGGCCAGACTCGAGTCCGGAGCACCGTGACTGCTGGTTCTGGTCCCAGATTCTCTGCAGAGATGTGAAATGTCACTGTGTGTGTGTGTGTGTGTGTGTGTGTGTGTGTGTGTGTGTGTGTGTGTGTGTGTGTGTGTGTGGGGTCGTGCAGCAGCTTTATCTGCCTGGCATTTCCTGCTCTCACAAGCGACTCCAACGCCAGTCGCCATCTGATGACCCTCTGGGTGGCGCCGGCGCTGCAGAGAATATTAAGGCGGCGAGGAGGCGGGTCACCCCGACCCGGCGTGTCGGCCCGGCCGCCCCCTCCCCCTCCCGGTTATCGGCCCGGTTCAGGCAGAGGGCTGCGGCTGCTCTCTAATGAAGCGATCTGGAATCGCATCGCCGGCTAAACGCGACGCTTGGCAGCGGCGGCGGCGGCGGCGGCAACTTTTCCGAGGATGGAAGTTGACATTTTAAGCGCCGCCAGCCGATGAGAACGAGAGGAACTTGCCGC